>NW_018459566.1:0-466 GCF_002113885.1 Mizuhopecten yessoensis
GCTTCACCCCAGTCAGTGGAAAACAATAGATCGACCATCGCTCAAAGGTCATCTAATTAAGTCTAAACAAATATGTTTGGTAGTTAATAACTCTCTAAAATGGAAATAATTAGGTCACCCACATTTTATAACACAAATTCTGGTAAGTTCACGGTTACCTTAATTGACAAATCATGTGAGAAAATCATGCCGATTTCAATGAAAATATTACTCCAGAAGGAAGACGTGTGTTTTTAATCATGTAAGCAATAGTTTCTCTATTGCATTAGAATTTTATTTTCCTGTGTCTCTGTTGAAAAATGTCAAAATCGGGCCATGCTGTTGTCGTAAACAACTGACGACGGCTGCTTTATTTACACTATACACCCTTTTCGTTGNATACACTATACACCCTTTTCGTTGAATAGAACATTTAGTGTTCTTTTTGTTATTGTTTCTATAAAAGTTGATTTCACCGCACGACTAG
>NW_018459567.1:0-466 GCF_002113885.1 Mizuhopecten yessoensis
ATTAATTTAGATTATATTTCCATCGGATATTTCACGTTTTTTAAACACAAGTACAGAGTACAATGACATCTGTAAGTAAGACAAATAATTTCTATTTTGAATACATTTAGACGTGAAGTTATCCGACAAGAATATATGGCTCTAAAGGCTTTACCCAAAATATATAAACAATGTCCGGTCAGTTAAGTAAGTAAATGATTGATACAAATCCATTTGCATTTGATTTTTTCTTGCTTTTTGTTGTGATAGGCATACAGACCCATATCTTCTATTTTATAATAAAACTTAAGGTATGTTTTCCCTTCCAGAATGGTAGGAGCTGTGATTTTTTAACTTACATGAATATATATAGTATCTCATAATGAGCAATAAAACATTAATCTCGTCTCCTTGTTCTTTTTCTATTACACCAAAAATAAAAGTTGTTGTGTGTCTGGGCAAGGTAATTTGGTACTTATTTTCTAGC
>NW_018459568.1:0-466 GCF_002113885.1 Mizuhopecten yessoensis
TTGTCTGTACACACAGTCTCTGTTACTGGTGATGTTGTCTGTACACCCAGTCTCTGTCACTTGTGAGATTGTCTGTACACACAGTCTCTGTCACTGGTGAGATTGTCTGTACACACAGTCTCTGTCACTGGTGAGGTTGTCTGTACACACAGTCTCTGTCACTGGTGAGGTTGTCTGTACAACCACTCTCTGTCACTGGTGAGATTGTCTGTACAACCAGTCTCTGTCACTGGTGAGGTTGCCTGTACACACAGTCTCTGTCACTGGTGAGGTTGTCTGTACAACCAGTCTCTGTCACTGGTGAGATTGCCTGTACACACAGTCTCTGTCACTGGTGAGGTTGTCTGTACAACCANAGGTTGTCTGTACACACAGTCTCTGTCACTGGTGAGATTGCCTGTACAACCAGTCTCTGTCACGTGTGAGATTGTCTGTACACACAGTCTCTGTCACTGGTGAGGTTGTC
>NW_018459569.1:0-466 GCF_002113885.1 Mizuhopecten yessoensis
TACAGACATCAGAATAATGTCTTAAATCTTGACCTCATGTCATAGATAAAGAAAAGGAAATAAAAAACATTATAAATGGAGGTCTATTGTACTGATGTAGAAGATGTACAAATTTGTACCAAGACCTCAGCACACCAATCCTGACCTCATGTCATAGATAAAGAAAAAGGAAATTAAAATAATCATTAATGGAGGTCTATTGTACGGATGTAGAAGATGTACAAATTTGTACCATTAAGACCTCAGCACACCAATCCTTACCCAATGTCATAGATAAAGAAAAAGGAAATTAAAAAATCATTAATGGAGGTCTATTGTACTGATGTAGAAGATGTACAAATTTGTACCAAGACCTCAGCACACCAATCCTGACCCAATGTCATAGATTAAGAAAAGGCAATTAAATCATCATAAATAGAGATCTATTGTACTGATGGAGAATGCACAGTTTTGAAGTGATGTCATT
>NW_018459570.1:0-466 GCF_002113885.1 Mizuhopecten yessoensis
CTTCATAGATGGAAGGGTCTTAAAGTTTACGACCCAAGGGTCTCACGTTTACCCCCTGGGGAAGGGGGCAAAATTTATTATGGTTTATAATGGCAAATGATACTTTGAATATTACATGTTAATAACTTGATTGGAATTATAACCTTGAATTGACAGTTTGATACTTTGAAAATTTTGAGCCAGCCCTACTCACAAGGACTGTAGGGTCGGGCTCAAAGGAGTCAGTGTGCTAAAATTTCTTCATTTTCCTTGTTAAGAAACAGAGGTGCTAGTTTCAAATCCTTTTTAGTCTGAAATCTGTATGCTAGATATTGAGTAAGGTGGTTTTATTGTTTTTTAGTTCACCTGGCACGAAGTGCCAAGTGAGCTTATGCCGTGGTGCGGCGTCTGTCATCTGTCCGGCGTCCGTCCGGCGTCCGTCCGGCGTCCGGCGTCCGTCCGGCGTCCGGCGTCAATATTTTACTTT
>NW_018459571.1:0-466 GCF_002113885.1 Mizuhopecten yessoensis
ACGTGATTCCATTTATTTCACCCACTATACACTGTTACGATTCTTTAATCTAAACTGTTACATTAAATATGCTCCCATACACCCTGCGCGGTTATTTGTCTAGTCTCAAATCAATATGTAGACTGTCATGCATTTCTTTAATTAATTATAGAATGTATGAACCCAACAGCAGATGACAAAATTGTTCGAACGAAACTCTTTTTTCGGTTCATTAAACAAATAGACTTCCATAGATTTTTTCCACTAGATTTCATTATGTTATCATATGTATATCGTATTGTATACTCTCCTTAGTTCTGAATCAGTATGAGTCAATACGAAATGAGTAACTGTTATCGATTATCATTATTATTGATTTACTCGTTTATCATAACGACAGAGCAGCCGGTTAAAACATTCAAAATAAGGAATAATCTACAGCATCTACAGCAGTCTGCTTAACGTTTTTTGGAACACAGTCACAATA
>NW_018459572.1:0-466 GCF_002113885.1 Mizuhopecten yessoensis
TATATGTATGTGACATGGTACATTATATATATGTGACATGGTACAATATATGTATGGTACATCGTACATTATATGTATGTGACATGGTACATTATATGTATGGTACATGGTACAGTATATGTATGTGACATGATAGAGTATATATATGTGACATGGTACAGTATATATATGTGACACGGTACAGTATATGTATGTGACATGGTACAGTATATGTATGTGACATGGTACAGTATATGTANAGTATATGTATGTGACATGGTACAGTATATGTAGGTGACATGGTACAGTATATGTATGTGACATAGTAGAGTATATCTATGTGACATGGTACAGTATATGTATGTGATATGGTACAGTATATATATGTGACATGGTACAGTATATGTATATGACACGGTACATTATATGTATGGTACATGGCACATTATATGTATGGTACATGGTACAGTATATATATGTGACATGG
>NW_018459573.1:0-466 GCF_002113885.1 Mizuhopecten yessoensis
ATAAAGTAGATCTCCTGGAATCTCCATTAGCCTGTCTTTGGAGCTGCAGTAGAGATTCCTCTGGAATCACCAGTAAAGTATATCTCCTGGAATCTCCATTAGCCTGTCTTAGGAGATCCAGTAGAGATTCCTCTGGAATCACGAATAAAGTAGATCTCCTGGAATCTCCAGAAGTCTGTTGGGAGCTGCAGTAGAGATTCCTCTGGAATCACCAATAAAGGAGATCTCCTGGAATCTCCATTAGCCTGTCTTGGGAGCTCCCGTCGCGATTCCTCTGGAAGCACCAGCAAAGTAAATCTCCTGGAATCTCTATTAGCCTGTCTTGGGAGCTCCAGTAGAGATTCCTCTGGAAGCACCAGCAAAGTAAATCTCCTGGAATCTCTATAAGTCTGTCTTGGGAGCTCCAGTAGAGATTTCTCTAGAAGCACCAGTAAAATAAATCTCCTGGAATCTTCATTAGCCTGTC
>NW_018459574.1:0-466 GCF_002113885.1 Mizuhopecten yessoensis
TACATATTTCACTTATGACTTCAAAATATGCAAAAGTGTGTCTCTTGCAACTTCCGACATATTGTGAAAAAATATCACCTCTAGTTATATCCAAGAGGAAGGTAGCTTTTCACTCCCACTCTGCGACCACGGGATGAAAACATGCTTGCATACAAACAAATCCCCCGATCGCATCCAGCTCAGCGGTTTCCTCTCCCGAGTCGTCCTTCTGGGAGCTGGAGCTGGTGGTTCAACACGGCGTTGATTGGGTGAAACTGGATCAGCGGGCGGCGCTGCCGAATTCACAGGCGGAATTTCAGCTTCCGGTTCTACTTCATTTGACTCTTCATCACCATCTGACTCAGAATCCAACTCCTCTACAGATGAAGAACCCCTTTTCGGAACGGGTGGCCTTGAGACATAGGTTTATACGTCTTCTCCAATGATATCTGAATCACCATCACTGTCACTCGACGAATAGTGATCA
>NW_018459575.1:0-466 GCF_002113885.1 Mizuhopecten yessoensis
GATTGTTCAGTGAAGTGGCGAACAGGTCTATGTGAGGCCTGTCCACCACCTGACAAATTCCCACGAAAATCGACGGATTCAGTTGCCACTCTGTCAAAACCGGCTGGCGGCGCCTGGAAAGAGTATCCGCCAGAACATTCAACCTGCCTGGTAGATGCTTGACACAAATTGTCAACTGCATTTCCTGATATAGAAGCAGAATGCGGATAGCGAGGGCACACATGGTGTGAGACCTGGTTCCCCCCTGTCTCTCCAGATTTGCGACAACCGTAGTGTTGTCCGTAGCCACACAAACCACCTTGGAATGCAGGATCTCCCGAAAAGACTGCAGAGCCAACAGAACAGCCCTCATCTCGAGCACATTGCTGTGCTCCGAGAACTGTTCCCCAGACCACTCCCCCGACTGGCAACGCTCGTCGAAATAAGCTCCCCACCCTGTCATGGATGCATCCGTGTACAGGGTCAT
>NW_018459576.1:0-466 GCF_002113885.1 Mizuhopecten yessoensis
TATAACCAGTTACAGTAATAGTTGACCTCTGTCCAGTGTAACTGTTAGATAGGACCTATATCCACAGTAACCGTTATAGATGACCTCTATACAGTATAAATGTTAGATAAGACCTCTATACACAATAAGCGTTATAGTTGACCCCTATACAGTGTAACTTTATATATATCCTATATAACCAGTTACCGTTATAATTGACCTCAGTACAATGTTATTGTTAGATAAGACCTGTATCCACGGTAACCGTTAAAGATGACCTCTATACAGCATAAATGTTAGATAAGACCTCTATACACAATAAACGTTAAAGTTGACCTCTGTACAGTGTAACTTTATATATATCCTATATAACCAGTTACAGTAATAGTTGACCTCTGTCCAGTGTAACTGTAAGATNAAGATAGGACCTGTATCCACAGTTACCGTTATAGATGACCTCTATACAGTATAAATGTTAGATAAGACC
>NW_018459577.1:0-466 GCF_002113885.1 Mizuhopecten yessoensis
GGTTAAACCGCATGATGTGTTGGAGCTTGAAAGCTTTAATCACTTTCTTGTTCCTAGATCAGCCTGTAGAGGAGAAGGCATTGCTATATTCTACAGATCTGAATTTTGTAACAAAATTAATATTGTTGACAATATCCATGAAAGTATTGTATGGGTGAAATTTGATAGGTCAGGTACTTCAAAGAATCATATGTTTTTTGCATTTTGTTACATTTCTCCTGAGAATAGCGTTGTTTACGACCACTATGATACTGATCTATTTCAGTGTTTAGAGGATTCAATTGCAAACTATAAGAATATGGGAGATGTATAAATGTATAGATGTATAGATGTACAGATGTATAGATGTATAGATGTATAGAGTATAGATGTACAGATGTACAGNCAGATGTACAGATGTATAGATGTACAGATGTATAGATTATAGATGTACAGATGTATAGAAGTATAGATGTATAGAGTATAG
>NW_018459578.1:0-466 GCF_002113885.1 Mizuhopecten yessoensis
CTGAAAATGGTTTCCACATATAAGCAGGGTTATGCCAGTGGTTTAAGGTTGGCTGTGTTAAACCTACAGAGGGTATCGAGTGGCATTCCATACAGCAGAAGAAGGTAAGAACACCTCTGCAAAATACTATACCAGAAACGCCTGCTAAGGCTACTCTGGTGGCTATTTTGTACGTTGTGTTCAGTGACAAGTACGGTACCGGTAAGTGAACGGCTTGGAGACGCCAGAAGCTCCTGCGTAAGGGGTCGCCTGAGAAGGCTACTCTGGTAATCCAAGCCCGCAGCTGATCTGGTACCGGTGTGCTGTGGTGGGGAGTGTGGAAGGTTACCTCGGGAGCCGCCAGGGATCAGCTCGGTGACAGGGTAACTCGGAGCTGCCAGGGATCAGCTCAGGGATAGGGTACCTCGGAGCTGTCAGGGATCAGCTCGGTGACAGGATGCCTCGGAGCTACCCGGGATCGGCTAGG
>NW_018459579.1:0-466 GCF_002113885.1 Mizuhopecten yessoensis
CATGTAAACATGTTGAGTTTTATTTATATTTTGTAATATAAACGAAGTTTTGTTTAGCGTATTTACTTCAAAAAAAGAACGAAGACATACCGATAATTAAAGCGATGATGGAATGCAGAACTAATCACTTACTTATTTCTTATTTCCGCTAATATCTTTAGCACAGATGTAAGTAAAGATAACAGATATGCGCTATTAAATATACCATTTATGTCGACGAAAAGTTCTACTGTAAGGATTAAAGGATTTCATCCTAATTAGGCTGGAGTATCCTTGGGCCAAGGACACTCAAATTTGTATAAATCGTGGGTGTGGCTTCCCTGGGGACAGATGGGGTGGAGCTGAATATGGAAAATGAGGTAAAACCTTTTAAACATTTCNAGGATTAAGGGATTTTATCATAATTTAGCCTGGAGCATCATTGGGCCAAGGGAACTCAATTTGTATAAATCGTGGATGTGACCCA
>NW_018459580.1:0-466 GCF_002113885.1 Mizuhopecten yessoensis
AAGAAAAGAACCCCACTAGGCATGCAGCCCAGAAGGTCAAGTCACAGCCCGACTTCAAATCGAGATGCCGTAACACCAATATGTCATTTGACAAAGTCTGTCATAAAGCAAACAATTAGAATAGAATTGCCACATACGTGTTGCTGGGTCAAAGCACAGCGGGACTCTGGCATTTGAATTTGAAAACCCAAGCCACCCCTGCAACTGATGCTGACCGCTGGTCAGTTGAAGCTGATTGGTCAGTTAGCTGAAGGGGCGCCCTATGGGGTTGTAAATGAGAGGCTCACTGCAGGGTAAAGTGGGCCTATTATGTGAGATAGCCTCTCAAGCACTTAGCTCCCTCCTCCTTGAATTAATACACAATTAACAACTTAATTATCAAGTAAATAAAAGTATTGCATACACAGATCACAGTATTACATATGTAAACTAGAACACTGACAGGTCAGTAAGGGCCCCGTCTTGT
>NW_018459581.1:0-466 GCF_002113885.1 Mizuhopecten yessoensis
ACACACGTTTGATAATGTTACATAAATACACACGTTTGATAACGTCACTTACTGACAAACATTTGATAACGTTGCATACTGACACACGTTTGATAACGTTACTTACTGACACACGTTTAATAACGTTACATACAGACACACGTTTGATAAAATTACATACAGACAAACGTTGGATAATGTTACATACAGACACACGTTTGATAACGTTACTTACTGACAATCATTTGATAACGTTACATACTGACACACGTTTCATAACGTTACTTACTGACACACGTTTGATAATGTTACTTACTGACACACACGTTTGATAATGTTACATACTGACACACGTTTGAAAACGTTTCATACTGACACACATTTGATAACGTAACATACAGACACACGTTTGATAATGTTACATACTGAAACACGTTTATAACGTTACATACAGACACACGTTTGATAACGTTACTTACAGACAAAC
>NW_018459582.1:0-466 GCF_002113885.1 Mizuhopecten yessoensis
ACCACGTGATATCGTCAAGATTTCCCTAGGTTGATTTATTCTCTCTGTCAGTGTATTGGTAAATGCATCATTTGTAGTTAGACTGAAAAGTGTTCAAGAAGCATAATCATTCAAATTAATGTCATAACCAAATTAAATTATAAGATAAGCACTTTCTAGAGATCGTTATAAATTTCGTAATCTAATAAAGGGTTTTGCAGGCATATATCACTTTTGCCGAAACATTTTTACCCCGTTACAACGATGTACTCACATGACGGCTCTCACACCCGGGTTTTCAACTTAACCTCAGGATACAAAAAAAAAATACATATATACCTGCATCTCCATATACACGAAATCAGACCCAGAGCAGCGACGCGAGAGGGACATGCAAGCTAATTCCAACCATTCCTCTTCCAAATATCTTTGTTCGGGCATTCACAACATTGTTCAATAAACTAATGTGGAAATATTTGATAACAAA
>NW_018459583.1:0-466 GCF_002113885.1 Mizuhopecten yessoensis
CGATCACGTCTGTTACCCTGTACACGTCTGACTCCCCAATCACGTATGTTACCCTGGACACGTTTGTTACCAGATCAAGTCTGTTACCCTGGAAACGTCTGACTCCCCGATCACGTCTGTTACCCTGGACACGTCTGACTCCCCGATTACGTCTGTTACCCTGGACACGTCTGTTACCCTGGACAAGTCTGACTCCCCGATCACGTCTGTTACCCTAGACACGTCTGACTCCCCAATCACGTCTGTTACCCTGGACACGTCTGTTACCAGATCACGTCTGTTACCCTGGACACGTCTGACTCCCCGATCACGTCTGTTACCCTGGACACGTCTGNATCACGTCTGTTACCCTGGACACGTCTGTTACCCTGGACAAGTCTGACTTCCCGATCACGTCTGTTTCCCTGGACAAGTCTGACTTCTCGATCACGTCTGTTACCCTGGACACGTCTGTTACCCGATCACG
>NW_018459584.1:0-466 GCF_002113885.1 Mizuhopecten yessoensis
CCGCCCTATGAGCTCTCCCTGAAAAGTTACAAGTAAAGTTCACACGTGATGGGAGAGACTGTGTCAGCCATCTGTCCACATTAGGGTCATTTCCAACAAGGAGTCACCGAGACAGGCCTTCACTTTCTCCATCAGAATTTTTGACACAGTTGCCTCTGCACCGCTGACCTTAAAATCACTTGGTAAGTATACGTTGTCTGTTAGCAAGTTATTTCTTTTCTTCCCTGCACACACTAGTGATTTGGTCCTGCACTCACAATACACACCTTGGTAACACTTCACGATTACCTCCCTTACACCTTGAGCAGCCCTGTCCTATCACTGTCTTTCATCTCAGCTGGTGTTATGTAAACATTATGTAATCTTATCATTGTGGTGATGTACTATTTGTACAGTTATAATTATTAGTCTTTACTTTTGAGTCTGTTTTTGGGCTCTTTTCTCTAAATAATTGCTGGTGTCTTAA
>NW_018459585.1:0-466 GCF_002113885.1 Mizuhopecten yessoensis
ATTGTTAAATACAAATAGTATGGACACAACCATAATAAATAAAAAACAAAAAATATTCCCTTTGTAACAATAACCAAGCTGCCGTCGTAAGTTGTTTACGACAATAACGTAAAACCTTTGGAACGATTTCCGGCACCATGCTGTCGTTACAAATGTATGTCTCGAATTTGACTCTTTTTCAACGGAAACACGGGAAATCGTCTTCTAATGCAATTGAGAAACTATTGCTTAAATGATTAAATACACAGGTCTTCCTTCTGAAGTAATATTTTCATTGAAATCGGCATGATTTTCTCACATGATTGGTCAAGGTAACCGTGAATATTTGTGAAAGGCATGCTCGTTGTCTTATCGGAATTTGTGTTCAATTATTTTAATTTGATTTACAGTCCTACAGCAATTTACTGCACCACATGTTTTTTTAAGACCAAAATGTATGACCAGCAAGCGATGGTCGATCTATTGT
>NW_018459586.1:0-466 GCF_002113885.1 Mizuhopecten yessoensis
CTACATCAGCCGTATGTTCTGTACAACACACAGTAAGGGAGGGGTTTCTACATCAGCCATTTATTCTGTACAACACACAAGGAGGGGAGGGGGTGTTTACATCAGCCACGTATTCTGTACAACACACGGTGAGGGAGAGGGAATCTACATCAGCCGTATGTTCTGTACAACACATAGTAAGGGAGGGGTTTCTACATCAGCCGTATGTTCTGTACAACCCACAGTAAGGGAGGGGTTTCTACATCAGCCGTATGTTCTGTACAACACATAGTAAGGGAGGGGTTTCTACATCAGCCATTTATTCTGTACAACACACAAGGAGGGGAGGGGGTGTTTACATCAGCCATGTGTTCTGTACAACACACAGGATGGGGAAGGGGGGGGTGTTTACATCAGCTAAGTATTCTGTACAGCACACAGTGAGGGGAGGGGGTGTTTACATCAGCTGTGTATTCTGTACAACACA
>NW_018459587.1:0-466 GCF_002113885.1 Mizuhopecten yessoensis
GTGAGAAGGTGCAATATATATATATGTTATTTAACTAGATATTTGTCAGCGCAGTAAAAATGAACTGTTGAGTTATTACAGCCGTACAATGTATGGATGGTTAGTTAAGGTTTGGTAACAAATGATTAAGATGTTACCTCATGTATGGAATGCTTCGTTAATCTTGAATTATTTGACATTAATAAATGAAAAGGTACTTTAACATAATACCGAGCTATACTGTATAACAAGTCATTATCACTTAAACATCATGGTCATATAATTGGTTTTATTCAATAGCATCAGTAACAGATGTTTTCCGATTGGATAGCAAACAATCCTTTACAGTGAAAAGCATTAGTATTTGAAATATGGATTTGTTAGTAAAATATTGATGTGAATTATCATGCCTTTGTTTTATTGATAAAAAAGTTATGTTTTTAATATAATATACAAATGTTATCTGTTTTTAGAACAAAGTGTATTA
>NW_018459588.1:0-466 GCF_002113885.1 Mizuhopecten yessoensis
CATACTGTCTAGTATTATACCGAGGTATTCAATGTCAGTTGTTGGCCCTATTGTTTTGTGAGGCGATAACGGGATATCTAACTTGGTGAAAACATCAATTAATTGGTTCATTCTATATTCTCCATTACTTTCGGGCTTGCTTATTGTCAAGAAATCATCCAGTAAGTGCAATATAATTGGAATACCATAATTGTTTGTTGCAACCCAACACACTGCCTGAGACAGTTTGTCGAAAATAACCGGACTAGAGCGACATCCAAAAGCAAGTCTTTGATAGAAATAATAGCTCTCCTCCCATTTAATACCGAATAAATGCCACTGGTCAGGTTTTATTGGAATAAGTTTAAAAGCATCTGTAATGTCAGCCTTACACATTAACGAACCTTGGCCCAACTCCTGTATGATCTGAATGGCATCATCGATTCGGACATATGATAAAGAACAAGAGTCTTTGTCTATTAGACCA
>NW_018459589.1:0-466 GCF_002113885.1 Mizuhopecten yessoensis
ATGTGTCTATATAACGTTAACTGTGGTACAATGTGTCTATATAACATTAAGTGTGGTAATATGTGTCTATATAACATTAAGTGTGGTACAATATGTCTATATAACGTTCAGTGTTGTACAATGTGTCTATATAACGTTAACTGTGGTACAATGTGTCTATATAACGTTAAGTGTTGTACAATGTGTCTATATAACGTTAAGTGTGATACAATGTGTCTATATAACGTTAACTGTGGTTCAATGTGTCTATATAACGTTAAGTGTGATACAATGTGTCTATATAACATTAAGTGTGGTACAATGTGTCTATATAACGTTAAGTGTACATGGTACAATGTATCTAAATAACGTTANAATAACGTTAACTGTGGTACTATGTTTCTATATAATGTATCGTTAAGTGTGATACAACGTTTTTTTAAAATTTTACGCTAATTATCTTTAACTCCCTGTCATCACAGGGAGG
>NW_018459590.1:0-466 GCF_002113885.1 Mizuhopecten yessoensis
CACATCCGCGTATAAACATTAATTTTATATGCAACTTCTCAAAAAGGCAAAACAGGTCTTAAAATGCAATCATTAGGTATAAAAACGAAAAATGTTAAACATTAATTTTCACCTGATGTGTATCCCTACATCGGCAACGGTAAACCGGTCAGCCACATCCGCGTATAAAAATAGTTCTAAATAAAATCTGAACCCACATCGTAATTGAATTAACTTTGTATTTAATTATTAAAATTAATGTTTAAAAAAACATTTATTTTTATATGCAACTTCTCAACAATGCAAAACAGTTCTAAAAATGCAATTATGAAATTAAAACCATAAAAATAGAGGTTTTTAAGCATCAGTTTTATCTCAAAAATGCAAAACAGGCATAAAAAAGCAATCTTAAAGTATGAAAACATAAAAATGTATCATTTTAAACATTAACTTCTCAAAAATGCAAAACAGGTCTAAAAGTGCAATC
>NW_018459591.1:0-466 GCF_002113885.1 Mizuhopecten yessoensis
ATCATCTACTACCTCATCCCGATGAACGACATGTGTCACCTGATACTCAGATTCGTCCTCAGATTCCTCCTCGGACTCATCTTCTTGGCGACTTATTTCTAGGCTCCTTTCTGTAATTTTCTTACGCCTTGGCGCCGGAACAGGTCTATCTTTAACAGGTGTCCCATCTACTTTATCCAGCCTCTTCCCAGTTATACTTCCTATGGGCATCAATTGGTTCCTGTGTAGGATCCGTTTACGACCAGATTTGTTTTCCTTCTGTACTTCAAAAACCGGAATTCTTTCGTTTGGATGTCTAGTCACTATATATACATCTTCTTCCCAGCGGTCTGATAACTTGTGGTTTCCTTCGAATGCAAGTATTTTCACCAGTACTCTATCTCCTGGCTGTACTGTTGCTCCGAGCACTTTCTTATCATATTTGACCTTTTGACGATGCTGGGCGTTTTTAGCTGCTTCTGAGGCT
>NW_018459592.1:0-466 GCF_002113885.1 Mizuhopecten yessoensis
GGGAGACAGAGGAGATAAGGAACCGTCTATCCTATATGTATTAATATATAAATCTAATTGTTATAAGACGACTCCTAGGCCTAATGTTTGCCTCAACCTAACACTATAGTCGTATAGCAGCAACAAGTCTGGACCGGAAGTGATGTACATCTACACATTCTTTGGCTGTAGAAGTTGGAAAGGATAATAATATTCCTAGCCTAGGAATATTATTATACTTTCCAACTTCTACAGCCAAAGAATGTGTATATGTACATCACTTCCGGTCTAGAATATTATTATACTTTCCAACTTCTACAGCCAAAGAATGAGTAGATGTACATCATGTACATCACTTCCGGTTTACAATATCTGCGTTCTCGGAGGACGTAGATATTGTAAACAGTGTAACTCCCCCTCTCAAGTAGAGGACGAATTTCATTTTTTTATTAGTCGGCTGTTCAAAATTCCAAAATCTCAGATCACG
>NW_018459593.1:0-466 GCF_002113885.1 Mizuhopecten yessoensis
ATCAAGGTTTGACACGCCTGTTAAAAAACAAGTGCAATAGATAAATTTAACAGTTGAAATTTGAAAAAAGATTCTTTGAATGAAAGATGAAAACCCAGGTAAATACCAGTCCTGGTATGAAATCTAGACAAAATCCTAAACAGCTATTTTGTTTTGACTCTCAGTCTGCATGGTCCCTACCAATATTTTCTTTCAAGCATAATGGTTATGATTTTTATCATGCATTTTATACGGTCACCTGACCATTCAGGTCAAGGTGACGCTATTGCAACCCGTCTTTGTGCGTTGTTGTCCGTCGTGCATTAACATTTTACATTTTCGACTTCTTTTTGAAAACTGCTGGTCCAATTTTTATGTCACTTCGCACAAGTGATCAGCATGGCAACGGGATTTAGATTTGTTCAAATGGAGGGCAAAAAATTGAAAAAAAAATGTCAATTTTTAAAAAATCTTCTTCTCAAGAACC
>NW_018459594.1:0-466 GCF_002113885.1 Mizuhopecten yessoensis
GGTCCAACCTTTGAGGGAGGTGAAGCTGGCGGTCTCAGATGGCAGAAGCATCACCATACCACTCTCTTTGAATGGAACTTCTATTCAAGCTGTCGTTGATACAGCAGCAACTATGACACTGATTAAGCGGGAGCTAGTAGACAAGCTTGAGGGACCACTGGTGCTTGGAAAACGAGTGAGGCTCCGAGGTTTTACTGGCAATGTAGAGATAGTGTGGGAAATAAAAGACCTAAATATCGGAATTGGGAACACTGAGGTACCCTGGACCGTATGTGAGGCCCCCATCATGGACGACATGTTGCTTGGGGTGGATTTCCTGTCTCGGTACAACTGCGTCATCGACCTAGATGCAGGCGCCCTGTTCATTGGTAATCAGGCTATACCTATCACATCAAGGTTAGAGGAACAGAGGACATCTTCCGCTGTCAAGGTAGCACAAAATGTAACAATACCACCAAACACCATA
>NW_018459595.1:0-466 GCF_002113885.1 Mizuhopecten yessoensis
TCAGTATTGGTTAATAAGGGAGACCATTGGTTATATTAGTTACTTTCCCCATCCCCCTCAGTATATATTAGTTACTCCCCCACCCCAGATCACCCAGTATTACTTAATAGGAGAGACCATTGGTTATATTGGTTACTCAGATCCCCCATCCCCCTCAGTATTAGTTAATAAGGGAGACCATTGGTTATATTACATGTAGTTACTCCCCCACCCCAAATCCCCCTCAGTATTGGTTAATAGGGGAGATCATTGGTTATACATTGTATTAGTACCCCCCCCCCCCCCCCCCGAATCCCCCTCAGTTTAACTATTGGTATATAAAGGGAGACAATTATTGGATTGTAAGTAAACTTATTTTGTTTTGTGGGTCTCCCTCAGTATTTCCCCCTGGTTACTAATACAGGGGTGGGGGAGAATCAGCTTGCCAATATAGTTTCCCCCCTATGTACTAATATGGAAGGGGAAA
>NW_018459596.1:0-466 GCF_002113885.1 Mizuhopecten yessoensis
GTATTAATCTTTCATCTAGGAATATGTTAGCTAATGATTTGTTCTTGCCTTTCAACAGCTTTAAAGACAACGGTAAAATTCCAAAGTCTAGCAAATTACTTCCAAAAGACTTTTTAGACGTGAACCCATCACAAACAAGATCTAGAATTGCATTTGTATATAACAGACATAGATATGATAGCTTTTCAAATTATGTATACTATCCTGATGAGTACGAGACTACTCTTAATACAGATTTCGAAGCTTATGCACAGGTCATATTGAATCACCATGCATCAGAAACTATTTCTCTAGACAACCTGCAAACATATAAAGTAGATGTCCTAGTATATAATCCATCTAATGATGAAAAGGTTATAGACTCTGTGTCGTTCTATTGCGAGAACCAGAAAATTGTCTCCAGGGTTTTATCCACAGGGGTGTTTGTAAGTCTAGATTTTGAAACAAAGAATATAACGCTGATACA
>NW_018459597.1:0-466 GCF_002113885.1 Mizuhopecten yessoensis
GGGCCATGACATTTTGTTAACGGCGTTACAGGGGTGATGACAGTAGTCTGAACATATTCCGTTAGGTGCAGAGCTGAAAGGGCCTTATACGCGGCGGTCTGCATCTTCGCTGTGTCGGGGAGGCAGAACAACAACATGTTTGCTATTTTCCACTGCTTTTACCCCATGAGTGAGTACCGAAGCGAAATCAACCGTGGGTATCCGACGATGTTTTTATCCTTACATTTGCGCTTTCTGGACCTTGAGCTATATTAAATCCCCACAGTGATTTTTCTGTTTTCCTTTTAACAAAGACCATTGGCTTCATCGCACTCCCAACAGCATTGATACTTACGATGACTGTGTTACTCTCCTACAGCCTGGAGTGAAATGGGGTGGTCGGGTGGTGCAGTGGATAGCGCATTTGCCTTTCTCCAAGGCAGCCGGGGTTCAATTCCCCGATCAGACGTGAAAAGGTTGGGGTCAC
>NW_018459598.1:0-466 GCF_002113885.1 Mizuhopecten yessoensis
TTAGAGTGTGATCAAAATGCCAGCTAGATTTAGTAAGAACAGAAAGAAGCGTGGACACGTCTCTGCCGGTCACGGTAGAATCGGTAAGCACAGAAAGCATCCAGGAGGTCGCGGTTTGGCTGGTGGTTTAACTCACCACAGAATTAACATGGATAAGTATCACCCAGGTTACTTCGGTAAGGTTGGTATGAGATACTTCCACAAGACCTTAAACAAGTTCCATCGTCCAACTGTTAACGTTGAAACTCTCTGGAACTTAGTTTCTGAACAAACCCGTGCCAATGCCTCTGAAACCAACATTCCAGTCATTGACGCCAAGCGTGCTGGTTTCGGTAAGGTTTTAGGTAAGGGTAAGCTTCCAAACAAGCCATTTGTCCTTAAGACTAAATTCGTCTCCCGTAAGGCTGAACAAAAGATCAATGCTGTTGGTGGAAAGGTTGAATTGATTGCTTAAGTTATAACAAAG
>NW_018459599.1:0-466 GCF_002113885.1 Mizuhopecten yessoensis
AATTACAGACCGGTTAGTCTTACACGCGTAGTTGGTAAAACCATCGAAAAACTGGTACGATATGTTATCGTTGCTCGTATGAATGAAAACTATATATTCGGTGAAAAACATTACGGTTTTATAAGTAGAAGGTCAACGGTATTACATCTACTCAAAGTTTTCGACGATTGGTTAGCGATCGTGGATAAAGGCGGTGAAATTGATGTTATATACCTAGATTTTATGAAGGTGTTTGACAAAGTCCCTAACCAGCGCCTCATTAAAAAAGTTAGCGAGCTGCAGGATAAGTAAACGAATAACAAAATGGTATAGCATTCTAAGTGAAAGAACACAAAAGTCATTGTCGACGGTACATAATCAAAGACGTATCCAGTCTTGAGCGGAATAACACAAGGCGGTGTCCTTGGACCGGTACTGTTTGTTATATATATCAACCACTTACCTAAAACCACTGTATCTTCATCTG
>NW_018459600.1:0-466 GCF_002113885.1 Mizuhopecten yessoensis
GGTACTGATGTTGTAATGGTATGACCACGATCGCCATCACTTGATTTAGTCGGCACATTATTTAATATATCGCTTATGTTGCATCAACTACCATAAAAATTTAGCCACATCAAAAAACATTACTCCTAACTCGATCCTTCATGTCTGGTCAATCAGCTATCATTACGCTTCTAACCACGTTAGGTATACATGACCGAATAAATAACATATTCCTATAAACCCCCGTCTAAAGGCCTGTTATCATCAATATACACAATTTATACAAGAAAGGTTTACATGATACACTTTGAATGATGAGGTGAACAGAAATATCTACTTTATTTAAAAAGGTTTTTTAAGATTATTCAAAGTAAAAGCAAATTACTGTATAACGGGTTATTCATGGGGGCTTAAATGTTCGTGATTTTAAACGAAAATTAGAAAAATAGTCAAATGTGTGATATCTATTTTCAATAGAAAATTTCAA
>NW_018459601.1:0-466 GCF_002113885.1 Mizuhopecten yessoensis
TCAGCTACTGCTTTATGAAAGGGTATCAATTTTGTTAATATACTTACATCACAAGAAGACAAGGAGGTCACGATGTGACTGACCTCTATTTAACTTTGATCTGAAACTAGGATATACAGTGCTTACAGTGTAGGTTTCGGGTAGTGATTCATTAATTAGCATCAAACATAGTATGTATGTACATAAAACAGACTTCCATGAAAAATAACTAAATTTCATTAATATAGAGCTGTTGAATGATCATCCAAATGTCATGATTTGTTAATTTGATAGGGCAGAATGGATCAGAATAATAAAGTGTTTTAATCTTCAATAATAATGCATTGACAACAATATTTATACACTTTTCTAATGGAATTGAAACATCATTATTCTTCATTCAATATATAAACTTGAGTAAATATATAAAGAGGAACTTTGTTTTTATCGCAATAGCAATATGTTTCGTCATACAGTTATATTTTTT
>NW_018459602.1:0-466 GCF_002113885.1 Mizuhopecten yessoensis
AAAATGTGATCAAAACCAACATGGCCGTTCGACATTTACTGCAGTACCTATGTTACTTCTATGCTGTCTGCAATGAAGAAATACAGAATTTTTAATTTCCAACCTGACTATTGAGAGAAAGAAGCTTTTAACACGGGACTGAAAACGGTTAACATACGTTTTTGTGGGCGAATATGTCAGTTCCGAGACACAACAGTTACAGTTTAAAAGTTTTTTTCCAGAGTTCTGCATTCTTTATTCCACTCGAATATGATATGAGAAAGTGACTCTATTTCTTCATAAAACGATGTACATTATTTGTAAAGACCTGTCGCTCTAGTGTGTTTGCTTGTTTTGTTACATATTTTCCTGCGAAAGAACATTTTACTTTTATAGATATTAAGCTTTTTTTTGTAATCAGACCATGTTCCCATATATGTTGTCAAGTTACATTGCAACTCTATTCCTCTCTCTTTTGAAAAGGTTT
>NW_018459603.1:0-466 GCF_002113885.1 Mizuhopecten yessoensis
GTAACAGATCTGTGTCTGGTCTACTGTATCATATTGACAGCGCGTCTCTCCTCTAGATAATACATGCATAGCTGCTTATGACATTGATGTAGAAACGTTATATGTATGTGACCTACAGCCCAGGTCGTTATCACCTCTGATGAGTGGCTGTGTGATACATAGGGCGTGACTTCACTAGCACGTCCACAATTCTTACACACCATCTAGTTAGTAATTTATAAAGTCAAAATCCTTACAAACCCACACCATCTAGCTAGTAATTTACATGTATAAAGTCAAAATCCTTACAAACCCACATCATCTAGTTAGTAATTTATAAAGTCAAAATACTTACAAACCCACACCATCTAGTTAGTAATGTATAAAGTCAAAATCCTTACTAACCCACACCATATAGTTGGTACATGTAATATATAAAATTAAAATCCTTATTAATCCACACCATATAGCTAGAGTAACATATATA
>NW_018459604.1:0-466 GCF_002113885.1 Mizuhopecten yessoensis
CTAAGTCAGAGCTAATTGCAGGTGGGTGTCAGACTTACTAAGTCAGAGCTAATTCCAGGTGAGTGTCAGATTTACTAAGTCAGAGCTAATTCCAGGTGGTTGTCAGACTTACTAAGTCCGAGCTAATTCCAGGTGGGTGTCAGACTTACTAAGTCAGAGCTAATTGCCGGTGGGTGTCAGACTTACTAAGTCATAGCTAATTCCAGGTGGGTGTCAGACTTTCTAATTCAGGGCTAATTACAGGTGTGTGTCAGACTTACTAATTCAGAGCTAATTATAGGTGGGTGTCAGACTTACTAAGTCAGAGCTAATAACAGGTGAGTGTCAGACTTACTAATTCAGAGCTAATTACAGGCGTGTGTCAGACTTACTTAGTCAGGGATAATTACAGGTAGGTGCCAGACTTCCTAATTTAGAGCTAATTACAGGTGAGTGTCATATTTACTAAGTCAGATCTAATGACAGG
>NW_018459605.1:0-466 GCF_002113885.1 Mizuhopecten yessoensis
TTCTCCCAAAAAAACACCCAACGTATGTCTGCACTCCCACAAACCACCCTACTTACGTCTGTAATCCAACAAACAACTCAAATTATATCTGTACTCCAACAACCTACCCAAATTATGTTTGTACTCCTACAAACTACCCAATTTATGTCTGTACTCCCACAAACCACCCAAATTATGTTTGTATTCCTACAAACCACCCAACTTATGTGTATTCTCCCACAAACTACCTAACTTATGTCTGTACTCCCACAAACTACCAAACTTATGTATGTACTCCCACAAACCACCCAACTAACTTACGTCTGTACTCCCACAATCTACCCAACTTATGTATGCACCTAAATTATATCTATCATCTCACAAACTACCAAATGTATGTTTACCAACCGATAAACTTCCCAACTTGTGTCTCCACTCCCAAAAACTACTTGAATTATGTCTATCCTCTCTGAAACTACCCAAACAA
>NW_018459606.1:0-466 GCF_002113885.1 Mizuhopecten yessoensis
ATGAACGTCTTTTTACTTCAACTTTTCCATTGGAAAACTGACCAGAAGCACGGACTTATGTAATTCCGTGCCAGAAGTAAAACAAATTTGAAGTTCATGATGGATTCTAACGTCAGCAATGCTTTCCAAAAGTTAGGAGCGATTTTGACCATGGAATGGTGTTATTCAGTGGTAATTAGCGAAAGCGCATAAGGACTCTTGAGCGATTATAGATTTTCACTCTCGAATGATTTAAATGAAAAGGGTGTCACTTGGTAGATAGCCCACTCCCAAATCCTTTGTTCTTTTTATCAGCGATATAGAGGTTGTCCAAAAAGGAAAGTGTTTACGGGCAACCAAGTTGGAACAGGGCAAAGGGCCCAGGTCTCACCGACAATAACAGGGAGTGAGAAATTGTAGGCCAAGGTCGAAAGGTGTCATTGCAACATTTTCAAGTAAGTCAAAAATCCAATATGGCCGCCATGAC
>NW_018459607.1:0-466 GCF_002113885.1 Mizuhopecten yessoensis
AGGGTAGTCCTTCTGTTAGTATAAGTTGTGATCCTCATCATCTAATGATAATCTAATGGAATTTTGGTCTTACATCACCATTAACTTTTAGATATGTTGTTAGAAGATTTTGCATCATTCTATTGTGTTCCCACTGTTAACCCTAATAAAGTTCAGCAGCTCCTTTATAAAGTTTATATATGGTTTTCATAATCTTAGGATAATTTTATAGAATAAAAATCCACTCATATGTTTTGGAGAAAATGTTTTTGAAGATTTTTGACCCCAAATGGTCCCTGCCAATTAGTCCTCTCCTAAGTGTATATTCTGATCCTCATCATTTAAGGATCATTTCCTGAAACATTGGTAAAAGTTTAACAGTTAGACTCGAAGAAGATTTCATTTGAAGGGTTTTGTATAAAGAAACTGCCTTTTATATATATATATGATGACATACAATGCCCTTTATATATATATATATATATAT
>NW_018459608.1:0-466 GCF_002113885.1 Mizuhopecten yessoensis
ATGCATAGCCTTGGTTAAATACCTTGACACCCTTCGATCTATGAAGTGTATTAAATTCTCCCAATTTTCTAACGTCAAAGAAGAAATAATTTGACATTTCAGCCAATTCAACCCATTGTTGCCCAGCTCATCAGACCCCTTTGACTCGGTCAGGGTTAATAAGTCCGCTTTAAACTACCGTACTATAATAATAAGTCTAAGCAAGTTTGAATAAGTAGCAATGGAAATAAAACAATTCATACTTAAAAATGTAATTTTCCTATACATGTATACATGTTAACATTACAAAGTTAGACCCCTTCCCCCTTCCCAGGGGGAAATGCGAGATCATGGGTTCATTAAATTCGCACTTTTGATAAAGCACATTAAGACCCTTTCATTTTCAAGAAGAGTACTTCATCCTACCATACACAGGGCTTGGAAAGAAGACTTTGTGAAACTTGAATCGATAATACCACTTTAGGCC
>NW_018459609.1:0-466 GCF_002113885.1 Mizuhopecten yessoensis
GCAAGTGTGCAGTTGGACGGTTTTAAGGTTAACTTGAGTAAATCTCAGTTGATGTTGAGTAGGAATTTTAAATTTAGACAGTGAATTAGAGGTAAAATAATTACCCTTCGGATAATATACGGATAAGGAAAATATTTGGATCGTAAGCTAGGATTATTTAAGATTGTTGTAGACTCACCTCCATACTTAGTTATGATTCTCCCCTGATATCCCTTTGATACTGCGGCGAGATTTGTTTCCATTCGTAGTTTTCTCCTCGCACCTCTGTCAGTCTACCGCCTTTACGGTTCTTCGCTTCCAATGCCATAAACTCCTATAATCCGTCATGTTGCCTTGTCACACACATGTTTGCTTGGTTACCATCCGGGCCAAGTCCCCAAATTATCAAAAGTTCGCGTTTGTGCGTTGTATGATGGGCAATTAACACTTCAGGACTGTACATTTTAATTCCACAATAAAAAAAAAA
>NW_018459610.1:0-466 GCF_002113885.1 Mizuhopecten yessoensis
CAATTCCCTCTTGTATGAAAAATGTTGATACAGCACTGATATAATATAGAGATGGCAGTTATAGGTATCTTAGCTAAGTATATAAAGCCAGACTTGATGCTGGTAAATTGAAATTGCAACCTTATGCAGGGAGTGCCTGAGACTGCCAATCAAAATTTTTGGGAGTCCACACAGAAAAAATAGGAATCCATGGGATCGAACCTATTTTATGTCTAGTAGCATAAACTGTTGAGTAGTTGCTGATGAATTATTAAAAGCTGTGATGTTATGAAAAGTACAACAAAACAGTGAAAACTGAAGTTAATATATTGGATGAATATGTGTCCCGGCGGACGCAGGGGT
Source organism: Mizuhopecten yessoensis (assembly GCF_002113885.1). NCBI lineage: Eukaryota > Metazoa > Mollusca > Bivalvia > Pectinida > Pectinidae > Mizuhopecten > Mizuhopecten yessoensis. The sequence goes on from NW_018459610.1 coordinate 343, forward strand.
AATTTTTTGAGAATCCAGACATCATCTTTGGGAGTAATATATGCAATATCTTGTTTCCCATAAATTCCTTATGCAAAGGGGTAAGTATGGTAGTAAGCAGTGTGTTTACCTGTACCTTTGAAAT
>NW_018459611.1:0-466 GCF_002113885.1 Mizuhopecten yessoensis
AATGTATGTAGTTTTATATACATCGTGATCAGAGTAAGATATATGAGAGAAGTATACAGAGAGAGGATATTTAATGGTTTCCCGTTAAAAATCGTCTTTATTTCACGGTTTATTATTTTATATTAAATATCGGTATATATAGTGTTATACGAGTAAAATAAAGTCATTCTTTTCAGCGGGAAAACCATTAAACTGTCTATTTATTACACTTAAAAAAAGGAAATGACGACAATACTGCTGAATCAACAGTAAAATATCTGAACGAGAAGCAAAAACACGTGAGCTTCGCAGTAAATTATATGAACATAAAAGCAAAACACATGAGGTTCATAGTAAAATATGTGAACTCGGAAGCAAAAAAACGTAACCTTCACAGTAAAATATGTGAACTCGGAAGCAAAAGAAAATAAACCTAGCAGAAAAATATATGATGTCAGAAGTAAAAAACGTGAACTTCTCAGAAAAA
>NW_018459612.1:0-466 GCF_002113885.1 Mizuhopecten yessoensis
AAAAATAAGCAAGTAAAGAAAAGGTGCTAATTTTCATTTTAATTACATCGACTCTATTTTCATAATTAGTTTTTATATTTCAATTGTAAAAATGATATACAATGATTGTTTTTAAAAAAAATCTTTCAGACCTGTAAGATTTTTCTTGGCAAAACAAAAAGGTTTATAATGTCATATACTTACTTTGATTTTATGCCTACAAAATGTGTTCCTTCTGAACAGCAAATATGCTCCAAAGAGGCAGGCTATGCCGCTTACAGCCAGCACAGTAATGAGAAGAATATTACCAAGCGGAATAGGACTACAGGTGTTTTCTGGATATGTAGGATAAGTTCCACTAGGGCATTGTGTGACACACTTTGAGTCGTAGATATGTAATCCTTCAGAACTATCACAGTCGGATTCGTATACACATGTATTTCTCCCAGAAACAATCTTTGACCCGGGACACGTTTTAAGACATTCG
>NW_018459613.1:0-466 GCF_002113885.1 Mizuhopecten yessoensis
TTCTGTTGTACATCAATTTTACGTTAGACGAGTTCATGTTTTCTGGTTTGCATTACTCATACGTTAGACGGTTTTATTATTTTCTGTTGTACATTACCCATACGTTAGACGATTTCATGTTTTCTGTTGTACATTACTCAAACGTTATATGAGTTACTGTTTTCTGTTGTACATTACTCACACGTTATATGAGTTACTGTTTTCTGTATCTCATTACTCAAATGCTAGACGATCTCATGTTGTCTGTTTTACATCAATCTTACGTTATACGATTTCATGTTTTCTGTTTTACATTAGTAATACGTTAGACGATTTCATGTTTTCTGTTGTTCCTTACTCATACGTTAGTCGATTTCTTGTTTTCTGTTTTACATTACATATACTTAGACGATTTTATGTTTTCGTTTGTACATCAAACATCCGTTAGACGATTTCATGTTTTCTGTTGTACATCAATTTTACGTTA
>NW_018459614.1:0-466 GCF_002113885.1 Mizuhopecten yessoensis
CATAAATATATCATAAACATGGACTGTATCATAAATATATCATAATTTATTTACTATCTCCAGAGGTGGATTAAAATCATTATCAATAATAACTGCTTACCTCAAGTAACACCAAATGAACAATCAAATCGGAATACGTATGGTATACAAACGCAACTTACTGATAGTTATTGTCTCAGGAAATAAATGTAACAAATACTTTTTTCATAGGCTTCATTGTGTTACAAATAGAACGTTGCTGTAACAGCTGTAAATTTTGGAATAATTGCTGATGGTTAAACCGTTAACTTATAACAGGATTATTAAAATGTAAATGTGATTGTAACTGTTAAAGTTAAGATGTATCTATGTACCTGGAGCACCACACATAGACCCGATCATTTCGCGTTGTTGATCCATCTGAACCCGAGCTGGCCCAGACATACAGGCTTGCGGAAGACTGTCTATACACGCCATAAACTGGGGG
>NW_018459615.1:0-466 GCF_002113885.1 Mizuhopecten yessoensis
TTATATCCCTAGTGATCAGTACACTGGGTTACAGCTGGGACTGGTTGGAATGATGTTTTATGATTGATTTTAAGTGAGCTTACTATGCCACTTGATTAACTCATTCATCCCTGAATTTTCTTAATGAACTATATCAACTATTGAATTGGAAGAGTTCAATTGTGTCTTCAGCGGTGAATGAATTAAGGACTGCAATCTAACACAACAATATTCATGCTAGATGATCCAATATTTATTAACTCTGATCACTGAGCTGTTCACGTTGTGTGCATGTCTCGTTGTAGTTTCCCAGTACACAGAGGCTTTGTTCAAAGGGCAAAGGTTCATGCTTTTAAGTAGAAAAAGTACACGAGTCCGTAAATCGTTGTCACTAAATTGTGTTTACTCTATGGAGAACAGCAGGGATAATGGCCAGAGATATGAGGCCTCCGCTACCTAACATAGGCAAGCCAAGTATACGAGGCCT
>NW_018459616.1:0-466 GCF_002113885.1 Mizuhopecten yessoensis
AAATCAGAAACAACAGAATCCTAAAAATATCTTAGGTATATTAAAACATATTCAAATCATTGCACGATATATTGTTGTCACCATGAATCACACATAAAGCTGATATTTACAGGACAAATGTGCAGAGTCTATGGAACTCGGGGAAGATCAGCGGAATGATGGTCATACACTTGGACAAAACTCCAATACCAGACACGTTCTCTCCCGATAACGCCTGCCCCAGTGACCAGTATGGTAAGAACTATAAAGGGCCAGTCGGAGCAATTATAGATAAACATTTTAGATGCTGACTTGTCCCTCAGAAAAGCCTGTTCCTGTGACAGAGTTCTTTCTTAGTATGTTCAAAATCAACGCCTTCAATCCTTTAGTCGTGAAAAGTCTAGCAAAATATGTTATTTATGAAAACTTCTTTTTTACACATCCAATAAAATGTTCTATGTGACGTTTCGATGACTAGTACGATATG
>NW_018459617.1:0-466 GCF_002113885.1 Mizuhopecten yessoensis
CCTCCCCTCCATCCACCACACAAACAAGAACGATTTTCAATTGAGGACCAAAGTATGTTATTTGTCAATTTTACATGTTTCCCGATTTCTACAAAATAACTGTCAATAACCGTTACTGATTCATCTAAATTCGCTGAATACCTTAATGGGAGATTGTTACAGCACCACGCCCATCGACCTCAATTGATCGCTAGCATTTATTCATCAAGTACTAAATGTAAGGTGTTCCCAATTTTGTTCCTACGCGAATCTTATTAAGCAGAAAGGTTATACAATGGGTACCAGTCCGGGCAGGTTTCAGCAGACAGTATTGGACTAGGCACGTTTACTTGTATCGACCTAGCCTCATTATTGTTCAGTAGACGGTTTCTGGTGAAGGTTTAAGTTATTCATAATATATAATACTGGCCACTTGTATTCCCCTAGATCCGTACTGTATTGTATAACGGTGCATTTATAGAACTCT
>NW_018459618.1:0-466 GCF_002113885.1 Mizuhopecten yessoensis
TGCTGTAAAACTAGTTGTTGATCCTTTGGTATTATCTTTCTCCATGGGGAATGGTTTGGATTAGTATAAAGTACAGGCAGTACGGGTGTTATTGTTTTTATATGGACTGGACACGACACGAACTCTGGAGTTAATGTATATATTGTAAACAAGTAGTGCGTGTTTGTTAATAAAATAATGATAACAATTTTGATATATTGTTTTCAAGGGAGGGTCAAAATCCTGCGGGAAATAACATAAGTGTTGCATCCCGCTCACAAGAGGATTTAGACGAGGCTACCGTTTTGTACCATATATTTGTTTATTGTACGTTTATGATCCCGATGGCATGACCCAGGTCTACCAATAAGGGACAATACATATAAAATCACAAGCACTTCTAATCTTTTCTGATATATACATACAATGTAGATTTATATAGAATCTAAACTGACTTCACGAAGGTACATATTATATTTTAATCAAG
>NW_018459619.1:0-466 GCF_002113885.1 Mizuhopecten yessoensis
ACACTGACCCTTTTTTACCGTGTTTCACACACTGACTCTTTTGTATCTGCCTTACAGTTTAAGTTTCTCTTTTCTAGAAAATTGACCTATTTGCACGCATTCACTTTAATCTTGGAGGGGGGGAGGTAGGGGGGTTGTAATATGTTGGAAAAAATTAGCGTATGAAGGTAGGTAACACATTTTGTTTTAGCGAAAAATTGTATATGGTTTATAAAGGAGAGTGATTTTAACAGTGCTTCTTTGAATATTGCCTTAAAGTTTAGGGTAGGCACAAAAAATGAGGGTAGGTAGGGTTAACCGAAACACCAAGTATTTTTTGTTTGGCCTAATACAAGCTCACTAGACTTGATCAACAGGCATTCTTCATTGTTTACTAATCATAGATTGCTCGACTACAGTTTCAACTATTCCTGTTCGAGTATAAGTTTTCCTTGTTTGCTTTCCCTCCCTCTTTACTCCCTTCTTT
>NW_018459620.1:0-466 GCF_002113885.1 Mizuhopecten yessoensis
TATGATGGATATAAATTTCCCAATGCATGCATATGCATGAGGTTTGCATAACTAAAATTATGATGTATAGCAATGAAAAAGAATAATGCGTCGTACGCCCTAAAACAATACTTATTGTTCTTTTATTGACATAACAATGATGCACATATACATAGTTTTTTTAAACGAATATACTTTTTTATGAAATGACTGCGACAGTGTCACGGCTAAAACATTATTAAGGATCCCCGTACAGCTGCCAAAAACTGTAACTAAGTGTTGGAAACTGTTTTTTTTCCCCGGCATGATAATAGCTCTGATAAAATCAGATTGAAAAGGAAACAATACCTAACGGGACTTTTATGAGAAAAATAAAGATAAAAACAAAAAAACAAAAAAACAACAACACAAAAAACAAAGTAGGTCTAGACCGAGAGTGGCTTTTGTTTATCACGATCACAAACGGTTGAACCGCTTTGGCCAGTGT
>NW_018459621.1:0-466 GCF_002113885.1 Mizuhopecten yessoensis
CTGTACCATCGATCCTTTATACTGCGGAAGTCATAGCTTGTGTTAATTGTGGCAGGTGACACCCGGCAGCGTAGCGGAGAGAAGCGGTCTGCGAGCAGGCGATGGTGTCCTGTACATCAACGATGTCAACACGGATACACTCACTCATGACGATGCGAAATGTCATATCATCCGGTCGGGAAATGACATTTACGTGACAGTTCAAAGGTCAGTAAAACATTCTTGTTTTCACAACATATTTTAAATGCTAATTGCACTTGTACCTCGTAATATCTGATTTTTATCTTGTTCCCTCAAAAGTGGGATGAAAACAGAAAGACCTTGTAACATTAAAAGAACGCAGTATAAACCGATCAGGGCGTTGTATGGGCTCCGCGGTCATGCAGGACGCTGTTGAACTTTGGACATGTAAAAAATACGAGTCGAATCAACGTAGTGACGACGGCATTGAGATAATAACGACGTA
>NW_018459622.1:0-466 GCF_002113885.1 Mizuhopecten yessoensis
GGTGATCGCAATAGGTCACTTGAGACTTTGACTCAGGTGACCTAATAAAAATGTTTCAAGTTTTATGATTTGGAGTAAAAAAGGAAAACATGGGTTGCTGCTCATTTTGAGTACAAATTATTGTACCGGTGCATTTTGTGATGGAAATTAACTACATCAATTCTCCTCCTATTTAAATCTTCCACGGTTCCAAGAAATATTAGATATGGAGATAACATATTGTCAGTAACACCAGTCACCAAAGGGTACAAAAAGGTACAAAACAATAACAACCAAAATAACAAAACAAACATTAAAGAAAGCAAAACACAAGGTAAAACGTACGCAGAAGCAGTTAACAATAACAAAACATTTACGTCCGCATTCAAATCCTCAACCGGAGCCCTCGTAAGATACGACATCGTACAGGCCCCCACTCAATCGGCAATAAATTAGTCACGAGACAGCAACTTGTAAATACATTAGG
>NW_018459623.1:0-466 GCF_002113885.1 Mizuhopecten yessoensis
AAACGTCTTCACATGTCACCATTCAGTCAGGTGAACGTCTTCACGCGTCCTCATACAGTCAGGTAAACGTCTTCAAACGTCACCATACAGTCGGATCAACATCTTCACACGTCAACATACAGTCAGGTAAACGTCTTCACGCGTCACGATACAGTCAGATAAACGTCTTCATTTGTTACCGTACAGTAAGATAAACGTCTTCACACGTCACTATAAAATCAGGTACATATGTAGATGTCTTCACACGTCACCATACAGTCAGGTAAACGTCTTCACATGTCACAATACGGTCAGATGAACGTCTTCAAATGTCACCATACAGTCAAGTAAACGTCTTCAAACGTCACCATAAAGTCAGGTAAATGTCTTTACACTTCCTCATATAGTCAGATAAACGTCTTCACACGTCACCATACACTCAGGTAAATGTCTTCACACGTCACCATACATTCAGATAAACGTCTTC
>NW_018459624.1:0-466 GCF_002113885.1 Mizuhopecten yessoensis
GAGAGCGACGTTCCTAAAAGAGTAATTTGTATGTAAATCTTAATGGGTTTTCCAAGCCTAATATGCATAGATGTCATTACGGAACAGCCTCAAGGGACAAATATTGTATGCTGTGATTGTGACTTAGTATATTTGTGTACGAATGTTTTCGTTTAAATTATTTAAAGTTATATTATAGTCTTTATGAGGGGCACTGTATGGATTCTGATTTGATAGATAATAGCATAACTTACAAATTTCCTTTCAACATCTTCAGAGCTTTGGTCATTGCAAGGTTTGCCTTTCCGTTGACGGTGATTTTATCACGAATCACTTTCGGGATGACGTAGTCGATGGAAGTCCGAGTGACGAAAGCCTTACCACCTTTGATCCCTACACTGGATTGAACCTTGGTGCTTAGGTAAGGCGTTATGATGTCGACCTTTGATTGGTATCTTTTACCCATATTCCTGAATTTGACTGCAAA
>NW_018459625.1:0-466 GCF_002113885.1 Mizuhopecten yessoensis
CCGTCGATGGGCCGTTAAACATAAACAAACAAACAAACAAATCCTTGTGCAACGCCTCCACTTTCAACTGAATCATTGACAGCAACAATGATACACATTAGGTTTGAATTTAAGTGTTTTACCTGGAACGGAACAGTTTTTATAATCTAATCGTTAAAACGTTTACCTGTAAAATATTTCACTTCAAATATTTCAAACGAATTGTACAAATAGTTCACAGAATTGATTCTGAAAACATACAAATAATTTTTTTAGATACACATTCAAAGATCACCAGCATCACATACAAGTATCAGATACTAAAGCAAGAAAAATATACAAGACCAAGAATATCGTACCAATATACGAATAGGAGACCATGACCAATACAAGTATAAGATATCAATACAAGTATCAGATACTAATACAAGTATCAGATAACAATACAAGTATCAGACACCAATACAAGTATCAAATACCAATACAA
>NW_018459626.1:0-466 GCF_002113885.1 Mizuhopecten yessoensis
GGTCATCTCCGAGGTCAAGCCCCTCCAAAACCTCTGCCAGCTCGCTATCCTCTTCTTGCATCTGTTGTCGTAAAAATGCTACATTTTCTTTGTGTTTCTTGGACCGCTCATGATTTGAAAATCTGAAAATGAAATGAAGAAATTGTTATGGACCACTGAATAGGCTAATCAAAGAGAAAAAAGTTAAGATATTGTAATTAGATTATTAACATATTTTCTACAGGCAATTCTGTTATAAAGTTAACTCACGCTTTATCACTCTTGAACGCCTTGTTACAGGCTACACAGAAGAAGTCATCATAGTATTCCTCTTCTTCTTCTTCCTCCTCCTCATTCCTCTGATCCCCTTCTTCACTCCCGTCTTCTAAAATCACAAGTACATGTCATTAAAGGGGCATAACGGTGAAGTAACTTTATTTTTTGGCTTTTTTTCAAATACTACATAAACATATCAAGTGAGACTCCT
>NW_018459627.1:0-466 GCF_002113885.1 Mizuhopecten yessoensis
TTTTTGGAAATACTTAAATTTCAAATTGTGGGACCCTTTGTTTTTAGCAATCAAAAGTTAAAAAGACCCATGAAAATAAATTGTAGATTGATCACTGATGTACATACGTTGCTGTTTGAGAATTTGTCCTAATATTTCATGGTTGAAACTGATAAACAATGGACCAAGGTAGATCAGCGATTTGAAAAGGTCATCATGATCATCCGATGGTTATATTCACTTTATTCTTTTTTGATGAAAGCTTTCTAGTAGTTATTTCCCCATATAACACTTTTAAAGTGCCATTAACGTGAAACACTGGTTAAACAATTGTCACCCTGGTAAAAAATAACAGCCAATAATAGTCGATACCCCTCTGAGGTAATAATTTTTTTCGATGCCTGATCATCTGCAAGGGGTTGAACCTGAGACCTCTGGTTTACTATTCCGCCTTTGCGTATTGCAGAGTTATCTTCTCTTGTGAGCA
>NW_018459628.1:0-466 GCF_002113885.1 Mizuhopecten yessoensis
ATAGAATTTTAGCCTTACATTTGCTTAAATGAAATGTTCCATATAAATATCATGTTCTATTTCTGTGACTGATGTCGTTGAATTTAGCATCTGATTAAATGAGACCTGCTTTGTTAAAACTATCAAATTAACTGCAAATTGGACAAAATATTCTTTGTGATATTCATCAACTTTCTATATCAAATTATTTTGATTTATAATAGTAAGTGAAAGCCTATCCTCATCGGTAGTATGTTCGAAAGTAGGATATATCATCGTCAGTATAGAAGGCAAGGAACGTAGGATGTAGGAATATTTCATGAAGTTGACTGAAAGAGAGCTTTTACAAAAACACAATGCATCATTCCTTTGTTATTACAAATTAAAAATATTTAAGAAAAAAATGCAAGAATGTGCAGGACTGGAATTGTCACAGTAGCAACCTACAACTGTGATGTAGGTCGCATTGACGACTCCGTGATAATGG
>NW_018459629.1:0-467 GCF_002113885.1 Mizuhopecten yessoensis
ACTGAGCAAAAAACATCCAGACTTATTCGTATTGCATCTATACATACCTGCACTAGTGTAAATCTGTAAGAATAATTTCAATATGCCCTCTGTATTTGATTCATTATGGTTATATTGCACGCTTAATGCTTCTTTCCAAAAACTCCTCCACATTACCTGAATTCTACTCATTTGTAAACTGGTTTTCCCAATGGATGTATCCAAAATGTGAATGAATACTCGAGCGATATATACTGTTAATAATGATTAATGTGTTTGCTCTTTTCTTTCGTTTCATATATCTGCCTGGTTTTGACTGGATACAATGACAGTACGTAAGTAATTGCTTTGTGTTCACTACACATACCTGTTTGCAAAACATGGCCTTCCTGTTCAAGTTCAAAACTAAAACCTTGTTTTTGCAATCAAACATAGTTTTTTTCTGCATCCTTGCACTAATTCTCCTCAATTCCGTTATACGAATATAC
>NW_018459630.1:0-467 GCF_002113885.1 Mizuhopecten yessoensis
GGGCTGATGGGTGGGGCCAAAAAGGGTTGAATTTACTGAAATTTTCGCATGACCCAGATATGGAAGAATCAAATACTCTTCATAGATGGAAGGTCTTAAGGTTTATGACCCTAGGGTCTCACGTTACCCCCTGGGGAAGGGGGGGGGGGCAAAATTTCTTCATTTTCCTTGTTTAGAATCAGATGTGCTAGTTTCAAATACTTTTTAGTCTGAAATCTGTATGCTAGATATTGAATAAGTTGGTTTTATTGTTTTTCGTCACTTTGAATAATATTTCTGTTCATGTTAAAAACAAAATCAACTCTCTGTATAAATATATCAGGTGACCGTTAAGCCCCATGGGCCTCTTGTTTTATTGATCTCTTCTTTTTTTCAAGTCCCATAAGGTATCTATGTTCTTTTTAGGTCACCTGAGCTTTAGTCGTCGTCCGTTAACATTTAACATTTCAAACTTAAAGTCAAGTTCT
>NW_018459631.1:0-467 GCF_002113885.1 Mizuhopecten yessoensis
GTATAGTTTGTCTGGTCCTTGTGTATTAAGTTTGTCTGGACCTTGGATATAGTTTGTCTGGACCTTGTGTATAGTTTGTCTGGTCCTTGTGTGTATAGTTTGTCTGGTCCTTGTGTATAGTTTGTCTGGTCCTTGTGTATAGTTTGTCTGGTCCTTGTGTATTAAGTTTGTCTGGACCTTGTGTATAGTTTGTCTGGACCTTGTGTATGGTTTGTCTGGTCCTTGTGTACAGTTTGTCTGGTCCTTGTGTATAGTTTGTCTGGTCCTTGTGTATAGTTTGTCTGGACCTTGTGTATAGTTTGTCTGGACCTTGTGTATAGTTTGTCTGGACCTTGTGTATAAAGTTTGTCTGGACCTTGTGTATAGTTGGTCTGTACCTTGTGTATAGTTGGTCTGGACCTTGTGTAGACCTTGTGTATAGGTTGTCTGGTCCTTGTGTATAGTTTGTCTGGACCTTGTGTATAGTT
>NW_018459632.1:0-467 GCF_002113885.1 Mizuhopecten yessoensis
CCTGTCTTCATGGTAACTATGTTTGTGACTTGTGAGGGGTTACTAATTATTAACCCTACCCCTACCCTCCTCCTGTCTTCATGGTAACTATGTTTGTGACTTGTTAGGGGTTACTAGATGTAAACCCTGCCCCTCCCCTCCTCCTGTCTCCCTGGCAAATTTGTTTGTGACTTGTGAGGGGGTACTAGATGTTAACCCTACCCTTACCCTCCTCCTGTCTCCCTGGTAAATTTGTTTGTGACTTGTGAGGGTTTACTAGATGTTAACCCTATCCCAACCCTCCCCCTGTCTCCCTGTTAACTATATTTGTGACTTGTGAGGGGTGACTAGATGTTAACCCTACCCCAACCCTCCCCCTTTCTCCCTGGTAACTATGTTTGTGACTTGTGAGGGGTTACTAGATGTAAACCCTACCCCTACCCTCCTCCTGTCTCCCTGGTAAATTTGTTTGTGACTTGTGAGGGGTT
>NW_018459633.1:0-467 GCF_002113885.1 Mizuhopecten yessoensis
CTAGATAGATACAGGGTAACACTAGATAGATACAGGGTAACACTATGTATATAAAGGGTAACATTTGAAATATAAAAGGTAACACAAGACATATACAGGGTAACACTAGACATAAACAGGGTAACAACAAATATATACAGGGTAACAATAAATATATACAGGGTAATCATAGACATTTACAGGGTAACATTAGACAGATACAGGGTAAACATAGACATTTACAGGGAAAAACTAGACAGATACAGGGTAACACTAAACATAACCAATGTATCACTAGATAGATACAGGGGAACACTATGTATATAAAGGGTAACATTTGAAATATAAAAGGTAACACTAGACATATACAGGGTAAAACTAGACATATAAAGGATAACACTTGACATATACAGGGTAACACTAGACATAAACAGGGTAACAACAAATATATACAGGGTAACAATAAATATATACAGGGTAATCATAGA
>NW_018459634.1:0-467 GCF_002113885.1 Mizuhopecten yessoensis
TCAGGTTCGAAGTGTGCACTGATACACAAGAGCAAGGCCATTAGTGTTACCAGAGCAAGGGAGACAATTCTAGCAAGACTAAAGGAAGTGTGTGGTGCACAGGCAAATTTAGGTTTGCACTCGATGAGAGCCTCCGGGGCTTCCACAGTGGCTAGATTAACAGTTAACGAGAGGTGTTGGAAGAGACACGGTCGCTGGTTCTGTTGAGAAGCGGTTGGAGGTAACCAAGGCTTTAAATTTGTAGCTATTTATTTTTTATTATTACATTATCAAAAATATACGAATCAGATAGAGCTAGTAGTCGGTCATTCAAATTTCCCGTTCTTTGATTTTTCTAGCAGTGCTTCTGTGTGACAGGCAATCGCAGGTATGGTGTTGTTGGTTTATTGTAAGGTAGGGCACAGTAAGGTTAATTAAATAAATGACAGTGTAGAACAGACTGGTATTTTCCTGCGGTTCGCAGTAAA
>NW_018459635.1:0-467 GCF_002113885.1 Mizuhopecten yessoensis
TACCTTGACAAAAAAGATAACGTATGTTTACACACTCTGTACGCCAAATCGCTGTAACAACATTTCACCGCCTAGCGTGCAACAACTCTTTCTACAGTCGTCATCTTTACCTGATTTAGAACTTCAACAAACAAATCTTTCATATTTGCTCTCTATGCTTTCAGCTGTTAAGAAATAAATAGTCATGGACTAGACAGGGACCGTTTGACGGGTGTCAAGTGTGAAGCAGGAAACGGTTGACGGGTATCAAGCGTAACGCAGCAAACGTTTGACGGATATCAAGTGTGAAGCGGGAAACGTTTGACGGGTATCAAGTGTGAATCAGGAAACGTTTGACGGGTATCAAGTGTAACGCAGGAAACGTTTGACGGGTGTCAAGTGTGAAGCAGGAAACGTTTGACGGGTATCAAGCGTAACGCAGCAAACGTTTGACGGATATCAAGTGTGAAGCAGGAAACGTTTGACGG
>NW_018459636.1:0-467 GCF_002113885.1 Mizuhopecten yessoensis
GTGTTTACTGAAGATTTGTATGTTAATCATTGATGTCAGACGTATATTTTAATAAAGATCTGTATGTTAATCATTGATGTCAGACGTAGTGTTTAATGAAGATCTGTATGTTATTCATTGATATCAGNAGTTTAATGAAGATCTGTATGATATTCATTGATGTCAGACGTAGTGTTTAATGAAGATCTGTGTGTTAATCATTGATGTTAGACGTAGTGTTTAATGAAGATCTGTATGTAAATCATTCATGTCAAACGTAGTGTTAAATGAAGATCTGTATGTTAATCATTGATATCAGACGTAGTATTGAATGAAGATCTGTATGCTAATCATTGATATCAGACGTAGTGTTTAATGAAGATCTATATGTTAATCATTGATATCTGACGTAGTGTTTAATGAAGATCTGTATGTTAATCATAGATATCAGACGTAGTGTTTAATGAAGATCTGTATGTTATTCATTG
>NW_018459637.1:0-467 GCF_002113885.1 Mizuhopecten yessoensis
ATATCTATAACTTTTATTACAATGTTGACTGTATATCTATAACATAAATTATAATGTTTACTGTATGTCTATAACATTTATTACAATGTAAACTGTATATCTATAACTTTTATTATAATGTTTACTGTATGTCTGTAACATTTATTACAATGTTGACTGTATATCTATAACATTTATTACAATGTTTACTGTATATCTATAACATTTATTATAATGTTTACTGTATGTCTATAACTTTTATTATAATGTTTACTGTATATCTATAACATTTATTACAATGTTTACTGTATATCTATAACATTTATTACAATGTTGACTGTATATCTATAACTTTTATTACAATGTTTACTGTATGTCTATAACATTTATTACAATGNTACATTTATTATAATGTTGACTGTATATCTATAACTTTTATTACGATGTTTACTGTATGTCTATAACATTTATTACAATGTTTACTGTAT
>NW_018459638.1:0-188 GCF_002113885.1 Mizuhopecten yessoensis
ATTGTACCACAAATACAAAACTGACCACCCTAAACAATCTGGACATCTCTGATACTGTATCCATGTTAATTGTACCACACATACAAAACTGACCACCCTAAACAATCTGGACAACTTCTGATACTGTATCCATGTTAATTGTACCACACATACAAAACTGACCACCCTAAACAATCTGGACAACTTCT
>NW_018459638.1:297-467 GCF_002113885.1 Mizuhopecten yessoensis
GTATTCATGTTAATTGTACCACACATACAAAACTGACCACCCTAAACAATCTGGACAACTTCTGATACTGTATCCATGTTAATTGTACCACACATACAAAACTGACCACCCTAAACATTCATGATACCTTCTGATACTGTACGTATTCATGTTAATTGTACCACACATAC
>NW_018459639.1:0-467 GCF_002113885.1 Mizuhopecten yessoensis
TTGTCGTTGTGTGTTGACCCTTTTGTGTATTATTTGTCGTTGTGTTTAATTTGTCATGTGTGTTGACACTGTTGTGTATTATTTGTAGTGTGAATTGACAATTTTGTTTACATTTTACCGTTGTGTGTCTACAATGTTGTCTATATTTTGTCTTTTTGTGTTGACAATGTTGTGTATATTTTGTCACTGTGTGTTGACGCTGTGTATATTTTGTCGTTGTGTGTTGACAATGTTGTGTATTATTTGTAGTTGTGTGTTGACACCGTTGTGTGTAATTTGTCGCTGTGTGCTGACAATGTTGTGTTTAATTTGTCTTTGTGTGTTGACACTTTTGTGTTTGATTTGTCGTTGTGTGTTGACACTGTTGTGTATTATTTGTCGTTGTGTGTTGACACTGTTGTGTGTAATTTGTCGTTGTGTGCTGACAATGTTGTGTATAATTTGTCGTTGTGTGTTGACCCTTTTGT
>NW_018459640.1:0-467 GCF_002113885.1 Mizuhopecten yessoensis
CATGCCAGAATCTCAAACGATGAGTAGTGGTATTTGTTGGCATGCAAAAAGCTCAAACAATGAGAAGTGGTGTTTGTTGACATGCTAGTATGTCAAGCAATGAGTAGTGGTATTTGCTGGCATGCTCATATCTCAAACGATGAGTAGTGGTATTTGTAAACATGCCATAATCTCAAACGATGAGAAATGGTATTAGTTGGCATGCCAGTATCTTAAACGATGAGTAGTGGAATTTGGTGACATGCCAGAATCTCAAAAGATGAGTAGTGGTATTTGGTGACATGCCAGTATCCCAAACACTGAGTAGTGGTATTTGTTGACACGCCAGAATCTCAAACGATGAGTAGTGGTATTTGGTGACATGCCAGTATCCCAAACAATGAGTAGTGGTATTTGTTGGCATGCTCATATCTCAAACGATGAGTAGTGGAATTTGTTGACATGCTAGTATCCCAAACGAAGAGTAG
>NW_018459641.1:0-467 GCF_002113885.1 Mizuhopecten yessoensis
ACTGGAAGCATTCCTAGGTGGTGGAGATTCAAAATTGTACAAACAGTTGGGCTGAGGGGCGGGGCCAAAAGGGGGCAATTTGGTTATGTTGCTATAAATGACTTGTTCTGCAGAACTATGCCATGGATATTGATCATATTTGGTCGGAAGTATTCATGAGAGGCAGGGATTCAAAATTGTACAAATGGTGGGGCTAACCCCCCGGGCTAAGGGGTGGGGCCAATAAAATGCATTACTTGGAAATGGTGGAGATCCCCACCATATAACCATATATACAATTGCTGAGTATAAAGAGATGATTGCACATATGCTTCCAGGTTGGCCTTGGGGACTGCCCCACCCTTGGAGACTTAACCCCTGGGTCATAACTTTGAAATGGTTAATATCCCCACCCCAAAATTATATATACAATTGTTGGGCACAAAGAGACGAATGCAGTCATGACATTAGAATTGATCCCAGGGTCT
>NW_018459642.1:0-467 GCF_002113885.1 Mizuhopecten yessoensis
CCTCCATTATATCGTTGTATGTTTGCTTCCTATTTTCGGCATTGGTTTGTCTCAGGTGTTTCCTTAGCGCCTTCTTAGCTTCCTTACACTTAATGAGCAGGTGGTTGTATGGACCAGATGGTTTTCCAGATTCTTTCCAGAGCCAGTATGCCTTTTTGCTGTCGGAGCACAATGATTTGAGTTTATCACTCCATTGCCGTTGATGGGTATTCTTTGTTCTGCCTTTCCTGGTAGGACAGGCTGTTTTAGCACATGATTGCAAGGTTGTTATTGTATTCAGGAGATCCTGTGTGTCCATTCCTTTGGCGTCAAGTAGGTTCAGTTTTTCCGAGATAGACTGTTGATAGTTGTGTTTGTTGGCCTTCTTTCAGTTGACTCGTGTTATATGGGAGGTCGGATGATCTGATGGATTCGATCGGCTATTTGAAATTACAGGTAGATTGATTGCTGTTGCTCCAGTAACCGGA
>NW_018459643.1:0-467 GCF_002113885.1 Mizuhopecten yessoensis
AACTCAGTCTTTATTACACTGTCATAGATACAAGGTTAGTTCAGTTTTTATTAAACTGTCATAGATACAAGGTTAGTTCAGTCTATATTACACTGTCATAGATACAATGTTACCTCAGTCTATATAACACTGTCATAGAAACAAGGTTAGTTCAGTCTATATTACACTGTCATAAATACAAGGTTAGTTCAGTCTGTATTACACTGTCAGTCATAGATACAAGGTTAGTTCAATCTATATTACACTGTCATAGATACAATGTTAGTTCAGTCTATATTACACTGTCATAGATACAATGTTAGTTCAGTGTGTATTACACTGTCATAGATACAAGCTTAGTTCAGTCTATATTACACTGTCATAGATACAAGGTTAACTCAGTCTATATTACACTGTCATAGATACAATGTTAGTTCAGTGTGTATTACACTGTCATAGATACAATGTTAACTCAGTCTATATAACAC
>NW_018459644.1:0-467 GCF_002113885.1 Mizuhopecten yessoensis
CAACATACGCATCGGTTCTCGTAAAGCTACAATAACCTTGTGTATTTAAATTTATTTCAAGCAATAAAAAACAACATTACGTCAACTTTATATATGAATAAATTGAACAGGTCAGTGATATTCAAAACATCATCACAAACCTCCTGCGTCTCTGAGGATTTTTAGTAATTAAGAATAAAACATTTCATGACGATGAGTCACAAGTATGTATTGATATATCCTCCTGAATACTCAGTCTATTTATAAATACTTCCTCAAGTAAACATCCTCTGAAACGTCCAAAATATAATTCTACCTACTTTTGATTGAAATGTTTTGATATTAGAGAATTAATATAACTACATACCAAAGACATCGTGATGACTCCAGACACGAGTACCTCCGAACACGGGTACACTCCTTGTCAACAAGCTGACAATAACCATAGGTGCTATATAATCATGTGACGGACATTCCAATGACGTACA
>NW_018459645.1:0-467 GCF_002113885.1 Mizuhopecten yessoensis
ATTTACCAAACACCGACATGGCTTCCGTCCAGGAAAATAATGCACAACTCAACTATTAGAAATCCTGGAAGAATGGAACAAGACACTTGACGAGGGGGAAAACGTTGACGTAATCTACCTGGATTTTAGCAAAGCCTTTGACAAAGTGTGTCATAGGCTCCAAACTACAAACTGGAAAAATGTGGGATCAAAGGACAAATCTTAAACTGGATTAGAGCATTCCTTACAGGCCTATCCCAACAGGTCATAATCAATGGAACTCCCTCAAAGAGTCTGCCAGTACTAAGCGGGGTCCTACAAGGGAGTGTACTCGGGCCAATTCTGTTGTAATAACATTGTATGCCAGATGTATTAGAGTGTACTACAAAACTATTCGCAGACGACGCCANAGCTAATAATACAACCCCAGAAAATCGAGCTAAACTGCAACAGTGTATCGACAGAATGTGCCAATGGACAGAAAATTG
>NW_018459646.1:0-467 GCF_002113885.1 Mizuhopecten yessoensis
TACAGCAGGGATTCCCTCGAGAAAAATGTTGACAAATGTATCAAACCGTTTACATGTCTGCTAATACAAAGCGAACATATGCAACACAACACATTTAACCATTTACACACAAACTCCTACATGATGATTAAACATAGACGTTAATAGTCACGCAATATTCGGATTGTTTACATTGGAACGGTGCGTACGAGCTCAAACCGGAACTACCGTTGACAGACAGCGCCAATGTTTATTAGCGGCCAACTATAAAGGGACGTAATGCGGTAGGCTGCCATTAAGAATCATTCCATTATAGATTTTGAAACTTTGCTTATACATAATTGTTGATTATATTGATAAAAAATGACATCTGTAAATACTTTACATATGTCACATGAACTAAGAAATACAATACACTGTATCAAATAACGGGCGCGTATTTATATATATATACCGTTTAGTGATGCGTATTTCCGAGCGGATAGGTC
>NW_018459647.1:0-467 GCF_002113885.1 Mizuhopecten yessoensis
TTGTACCCCTGCCTCTGGCTTAGGGATCCCTGTACCCCTACCTCTAGCTCAGAGATCCCTGTACCCCTACCTCTGGCTTAGAGATCCCTGTCCCCCTGCCTCTGGCTTAGAGATCCCTGTACCCCTCCCTCTGGCTTAGAGATACCTGTACCACTGCCTCTGGCCAAGGTATCCCTTAGCTTGTACCCCTGCCTCTGGCTTAGAGATACCTTTACCACTGGCTCTGGCTAAGGTATCCCTTAGCTTGTAACCCTGCCTCTGGCTTAGAGATACCTTTACCACTGGCTCTGGCTAAGGTATCCCTTAGCTTGTAACCCTACCTCTGGCTTAGTGATCCCTGTACCACTGCCTCTGGCTAAGGTATCCCTTAGCTTGTAACCCTACCTCTGGCTTAGTGATCCCTGTAATCCTGCCTCTGGCTAAGAGATACCTGTACCCCTGCCTCTGGCTTAGAGATACCTGTACCA
>NW_018459648.1:0-467 GCF_002113885.1 Mizuhopecten yessoensis
AGAAGCTATATCACTATGTACATGTAGGAGGGCCGTCTCAGTAGAATGTCCCGAAATTCTCTTAATTTCCAACACAAATATACCTTCTAACCCACAATTTCTTTTCGACAACACACCTATCCCTATTGTTAAAAACCACAAACACCTAGGAATCATTATTAGTAACAACGGCACATGGAACTCTCACATCGAACATATACTAACAAACACTACAAAGTACATTGCAACTTTAAGGAAATTAAAATACATCTTAAATAGAAAAAACTTGGGAAAAATATACCTTGTTTTTATAAGACCACTATTTGAATATGCCTGCGAAGTATGGGACAATTGTAATATCACATTTTCGAATAAATTAGAGAACATGCAGTATGAAGCAGGTCGAATAATTACTGGATTACCTATTTATACAAAAAAAGAAATTATTTACAGAGAGCTCGGATGGAAATCATTGATAGATAGACGCA
>NW_018459649.1:0-467 GCF_002113885.1 Mizuhopecten yessoensis
GTTGTATTTAAGCTATCTCTCTACTTCAGATCTCAGCAGTAAAGCTACTGCCCATGTACTATTGAATCTTGTATTTAAGCTATCTCTCTACTCCAGATCTCAGCTGTAAAAGCTACTGCCCATGTACTATTGAATGTTGTATTTAAGATATCTCTCTACTTCAGATCTCAGCAGTAAAGCTACTGCCCATGTACTATTGAATCTTGTATTTAAGCTATCTCTCTACTCCAGAACTCAGCAGTAAAGCTACTGCCCATGTACTAGTGATTGTTGTATTTAAGCTATCTCTCTACTCCAGATCTCAGCAGTAAAAGCTACTGCCCATGTACTATTGAATGTTGTATTTAAGCTATCTCTCTACTCCAGATCTCAGCAGTAAAGCCAGTGCCCATGTACTATTTATTGGATGTTGTATTTAAGCTATCTCTCTACTCCAGAACTCAGCAGTAAAGCTACTGCCCATGTAC
>NW_018459650.1:0-467 GCF_002113885.1 Mizuhopecten yessoensis
CACCACTTACTAAGTTGTCCTTTTTCCCGGAATAATAAAATCTATAACATGTACCTGTAACTGAGCAAGATCGGGTTATCTCAGTTGAGGGTTAAGATTCTGTAACAAAATCCCAACCGAGGCGTAAGCCTGAGACTAAGATAACCCGATCTTGCTCAGTTACAGATAATTGATTTTTTTTCTCGCACCTTTTAGTTAAAAATAATAATAATAAAAACTACAAGTATCCCGCCTCGGGCCTCAAATGATAATGACCTCTTTACTACTTTAGCTACATTTGAATGCTTCCGCGTATAAATGTAGTCCGTCCTTACATAGATTACAACGTATTTCACAGTATAAATTATATTTTATCTACAACATCAAATATCTAACATCATAAAAACTATACATTTAACGACAAAACAGAACATTTATAGTGGAAATTGTCAATTTCAAGCAGTTAATACAAGGATGAATACATCGCA
>NW_018459651.1:0-467 GCF_002113885.1 Mizuhopecten yessoensis
ATTTTAAGAAAATATAACTTAAATTAAAATGCTGAAAATTTCCACTAGAACCTTTTTTTATTTATTTTTTCAAAAGAGAGAAAAATCAGCCTTTATCTCATTTTCTTGACACAGGAATTGTGAAAAAATCTAGCTTGAAAAGTTCAAATAAGATATTATTCGCCTTTAATTCCGTGCCTTCAATCAACAAATAAAACTAATAAAATCCAAATCAAAAGTCAATGAAGTAGCCTCAGTGATGCAATATTGATAATTATTTTTCCTTTGTTTACATTCACCGTAATTCATGTTTTAAGTAAAAAAAAATATATAAATATATTTAAAAAGGTCACACATTTCAAATGTAAATGGCAGTAGAACACATTTGAAAGGAAAAGGACGAATTTATAACGGTATTGACCAACCCTTCGAAATGAATCGGAAGCACATCACGTCGCGCAACTTGGCCATTCCCGTGCATGTGTCGT
>NW_018459652.1:0-467 GCF_002113885.1 Mizuhopecten yessoensis
TTTGGATTAGAAATATACAGAACTGCGAATATAATCAGCAAACACCCGATAACAGCAGACAGCTAGTACACGAACGTGTGACTTAGAAGTATACAGAACTGTGAATATAATAATCAAACACTAACAGACAGCAAGTACACGAACGTGTCACTTAGAAATATACAGAACTGCGAATATAATCATCGAACACGAACTGACAGCAAGTACACGATCGTGTGGCTTAGAAACATACAGAACTGCGAATATAATCATCAAACACGGGGTCACAACAGACTGCAAGTACACGAACGTGTGGCTTAGAAACATAAAGAACTGCGAATATAATCATCAAACACGAACAGACAGCAAGTACACAAACATTTGGATTAGAAATATACAGAACTGCGAATATAATCAGCAAACACGCGATTACAACAGACAGTAAGTACACGAACGTGTGACTTAGAAATATACAGAACTGCGAATTT
>NW_018459653.1:0-467 GCF_002113885.1 Mizuhopecten yessoensis
GTTTAGACTACTGTGTGGTCCTGTATAACCTTATTGTGTTGATGTACTGTTGAGACTACTGAGTGGCCCTGTATGACATTATTGTGTTGATGTACTGTTTAGATTATTGTGTGGTCCTGTATGACTTTATTGTGTTGATGTAGTGTTTAGACTACTGAGTGGCCCTGTATGACCTTATTGTGTTGATGTACTGTTGAGACTACTGAGTGACCCTGTATGACCTTATTGTGTTGATGTAGTGTTTAGACTACTGAGTGACCCTGTATGACCTTATTATGTTGATGTACTGTTTAGACTACTGAGTAACCCTGTATGACCTTATTATGTTGATGTACTGTTTAGACTCCTGCGTGGTCCTGTATGACCTTATTGTGTTGATGTCCTGTTTAGACTACTGTGTGGTCCTGTATGACCTTATTGTCTTGATGTAGTGTTTAGACTACTGAGTGGCCCTGTATGACCTTATT
>NW_018459654.1:0-467 GCF_002113885.1 Mizuhopecten yessoensis
AATTTAAATTTGTATATATATATTTCAGGTAATGTACCTGTATATATAAATCGAGTAAACAATCAGGATATTCCCCATGCCCTGTGCACTTATTTAAATGTTTACAGTGGATTCTGTTGTTGTTGATGCTGTGTGGTTCCATACTTATATGACTTATCGCTACACAGAGGTTGTTGTGACACAGGTGTGACGCATCAAAGTCCGAACTTAAATTTAAATTTTGCGTATGCATTATAACACTAAACCGGTGTGCTGTAACTGTTTTCCATACACCGGTATCTGGATGCTTGTATCTAACAACACCATATCTGCTGTTGTGTGTCACCGGTCCTGTCCAAATAACACATCGGCCATTACTTGACACAACACATTTCTTGTCTAAAATTTCACTGTACTTTAAAAAAAAAATCTTCCATTTTCCAGAAAGTTGTCGCAAATGTCAAAAGCTAGTCAAAATGAAAGTAACT
>NW_018459655.1:0-467 GCF_002113885.1 Mizuhopecten yessoensis
CGATTTCTCAGTTTACAAGTTTAATTTTCTAGGTAACACCCCTCCTCTCCATCACCCCCATCCCCTCCCACCCCACATTTCCTTCCTCAACCTATCTTTTTCCCTTTCCCCAAAAACATATACACTATTTTTACAAAATGTATTGAGGAGAGGACTCTATTAAGTTGTAATAACTTGTTGTCCGATCCATTTGTATATTTGTACAATAAAATATGTTTAAACTAATATAAAGCCATATACAATGTACGTCCCCGGAAAGTGTGAATACAATTCCGGGATTAGCTTCTAAGTTTGTCCCTAAAATATGACAAACTGAATACATTAAAACTAGAAACGTAAAAACCACACGTTTAACAGCATATGATTCAAACATACAGTTCTATTCCATTTCGTGGTATAAATGTTACCAAATAGAAAAAGGGAAATTTTGAAGGGAAATATCAGTGGCGGATGCAGGGGTGTTGCCC
>NW_018459656.1:0-467 GCF_002113885.1 Mizuhopecten yessoensis
GTTATGTCACTCTGTTTGGCAGTGTTAAGGGTAATACTTGTATTCTGGAATGAAATGTTATGTCACTTTGTTTGGCAGTAGTTGGTGTAATGTTTATGTTCGGGAATGAAATGTTATGTCCCTCTGTTTGGCAGTAGAAAGGGTAATGATTATGTTTGGTAATGAAATGTTATGTCACCCTGTTTGGCAGTAGTAAGTGTAAAGTTTATGTTTGGGAATGAAATGTTATGTCCCTCTGTTTGGCAGTAGAAAGGGTAATGATTATGTTTGGTAATGAAATGTTATGTCACCCTGTTTGGCAGTAGTAAGTGTAATGTTTATGTTCGTGAATGAAATGTTATGTCACTCTGTTTGGCAGTAGTAAGGGTAATATTTATGTTTGAGAATGAAATGTTATGTAACTCTGTTTGGCAGTAGTAAGTGTAATATTGATGTTTCGGAATGAAATGTTATGTCACTCTGTTTGG
>NW_018459657.1:0-467 GCF_002113885.1 Mizuhopecten yessoensis
TGTCTGACAAACTCTGACATGACGACTACTTATAGAACATAACGTCTCTGACAAACTCTGACATTATGACTACTTATAGAACAGGACGTGTCTGACAAAAACTAACATGACGACTAATTATAGAACAGAACGTGTCTGACAAACTCTGATATGACGACAACTATGTAGAACAGAACGTGTCTGACAAACTAAGACATGACGACTACTTAAAGAACAGAACGTGTCCGTTAAACTCTGACATGAAGACTACTATGGAGAACAGAACGTGTTTGACAAACTCTGACATGACGACTACTTATAGAACAGGACGTGTCTGACAAACTCTAATATGACGACTACTATGTAGAACAGAACGTGTCTGACAAACTAAGACATGACGACTACTTAAAGAACAGAACGTGTCCGTTAAACTCTGACATGAAGACTACTATGTAGAACAGAACGTGTTTGACAAACTCTGACATGAC
>NW_018459658.1:0-467 GCF_002113885.1 Mizuhopecten yessoensis
ACTGAGGGACAGACATCACAAAACAGATGGTCACCTAGAAACGGAGGGTCAGATATCACAAAACATCTAGTCACCTAGAAACGGAAGGAACAGACATCACAAACCATCTAGTCTCCTAGAAACGGAGGGACATACATCACAAAACATCTAGTCTCCTTGAAACGAAGGAACAGACATCACAAAACATCTGGTCACCTAGAAACGGGAGGCCATACATCACAGAACATCTAGTCCAAAACAGATGGTCACCTAGAAACGGAGGGTCAGATAGCACAAAACATCTAGTCACCTAGAAACGGAAGGAACAGACATCACAAACCATCTAGTCTCCTAGAAACGGGGGGACAAACATCACAAAACATCTAGTCTCCTAGAAACGAAGGAACAGACATCACAAAACATCTAGTCACCTAGAAACGGGAGGCCATACATCACAGAACATCTAGTCCCCTAGAAACGGAAGGAAC
>NW_018459659.1:0-467 GCF_002113885.1 Mizuhopecten yessoensis
TACCTGTTGCGTTAATATATAGTGTCGTGTGTATCTGATTCGTTATTATATAGTATCGTGTGTACCTGATGAGTTAATATATAGTGTCGTGTGTACCTGATCCGTTAATATATAGAATCGTGTGGACCTGATGCGTTAATATATAGTGTTGTGTGTACCTGATGCGTTCAAATATTGTATCGTGTGTACTGGATTCGTTAATCTATAGGGGCGTGCGTACATTATGTGTTAATATATAGGGTCGTGTGTATATTATGCGTTGTTATATAGTGTCGTGTATACCTGATGTGTTAATATATAGTGTCGTGTTTCCCAGATTCGTTAATGTATATAGCGTCGTGTGTACTGGATTCGTTAATCTATAGGGGCGTGCGTTCATTATGTGTTAATATATAGTGTCGTGTGTCCCAGATTCGTTAATGTATATAGTGTCGTGTGTACTGGATGCGTTGATATATAGTGTCGTG
>NW_018459660.1:0-467 GCF_002113885.1 Mizuhopecten yessoensis
ACCCTAAATCATTGTACCCACAGTAACACTTAATCATTGTACCCAGGGTAACACTTAATCATTGTACCCACAGTAACACTTAATCATTGTACTCATAGTACCCCTAAATCATTGTCCCAACAGTTACCCTAAAACATTGTACCCACAGTAACACTTAAACGTTTTAACCGCAGTGACCCTAAATCATTGTACCCATATACACAGTAACCCTTAATCATTGTACCCAGGGTAACACTTAATCATTGTACCCACATTAACACTTAATCATTGTACTCACTGTAACACTTAATCATTGTACCCACAGTAACACTTAATCATTGTACTCATAGTACCCCTAAATCATTGTCCCAACAGTTACCCTAAAACATTGTACCCACAGTAACACTTAAACGTTTTACCCGCAGTGACCCTAAATCATTGTACCCACATACACAGTAACCCTTAATCATTGTACCCGCAGAAACACT
>NW_018459661.1:0-467 GCF_002113885.1 Mizuhopecten yessoensis
TTATAAACGATGCATGAACACTGACCAATGCCATTTTCAAAATAATCTGTCGATAATTGTATATGCACATAATATCGTTAAAGAAATCATTCTATTTCAAAATATCATCCTTCTTCATATTATAATATAATGTTGATCCGCGATTTTTTGACTGAATTAAAAGGAAAAATGTTGAAAGAAAAAAAACGATGCCCAACCACTTGTACGGACCAAGTCCCGCCTGATATTGAAAGCGAAGTTGATTGGCACACGATACGTCTCTGACTAGACAGAGCTTACCAGACACAGTGGAAATGTTCAAAGGAAATGTGTTCTATTTTGATGCACGTTCATATAAGACCAGATAATACAAATTTGAAACGTTTTATTGTGAAAAAAGTCTGCTTTGCTGGTCGGTAAGATACCATTGCATAATCTGTTCATGACGTTTTTACAGTTTTGAGTTTAGCTGGTGAATTCATTTTCTC
>NW_018459662.1:0-467 GCF_002113885.1 Mizuhopecten yessoensis
TATAACTTTGGTATGACATTGTACTAGCCACACTAGTTTATAACTTTGGTATGACTATGTACTGGTCACACTAGTGTATAACTTAGATATGACATTGTACTGGCTACACTAGTGTATAACATTGATATTACATTGTTCTGGCCACACTTGTGTATCACTTTGATATGACATTACACTGGCCACACTAGTTTATAACTTTGGTATGCCATTGTCCTAGCCACACTAGTTTATAACTTTGGTATGATATTGTACTAGCCACACTTGTTTATAACTTTGGTATGAAATTGTACTAGCCACACTAGTGTATATCTTTGGTATGACATTATACTAGCCACACTAGTGTATATCTTTGGTATGACATTGTACTGGCCACACTAGTGTATAACATTGATATTACATTGTTCTGGCCACACATGTGTATCACTTTGACATGACATTGTACTGGCCACACTAGTGTATAACTTTGA
>NW_018459663.1:0-467 GCF_002113885.1 Mizuhopecten yessoensis
CGAGGCCCAAGAGGGAACATTTAGATAAAACCTTAAAAATCATTCATTTATGTTACAGATTAAGGGATTTTATCCTATTTTGGTCTGGAGCATCCTTGGACAAAATAGACTCAATTTTGTATAAAAAGTGGATGTTTCCCCCCTGGGGGCAAAAGAGCGGCGCCCAATACAGGAAACAGTGGTAAAACATTTAAAATTCTTCTTCTACCGTAGGGATTAGGAGATTTTATCGGGATTCAGCCTGGAGCAACCTTGGGCCGAGGGAACTCAATTTTGTATAAATCGTGGATATGTCCCCCCCCCCCCTTGGGGCAAAAGAGCGGGGCCCAATACGGGAAATAGAGTTAAAACCCTTTAAAATCCTTTTTCTACCGTAGGGATTCAGAAATTTTATCTTTATTATGCCCGGATTATCATTGGGTCAAGGGGACTCAAGTTTGTATAAACCGTGGGTGTGGTCTCCCTGC
>NW_018459664.1:0-467 GCF_002113885.1 Mizuhopecten yessoensis
ATTACAATTACAAATAGTTATGCACAAAATGTTTACAACACGTAAGTAAACACAATCAAACAGATGATATCAATATGAAAATAAATTACGTTATCAAGAGTTAAAAATAGTAACACGCAAAATGTATGCAACATGTACATGTAAGTAAACACAATGAAAAGATGTGATATTTATATCAAGATTTTTTTATTTTTTATAACTGATTACAAATAGTTACACACAAAATGTATACAACACGTAAGTAAACATAACTAAAAGATGTGATATCAACATGAAAATAACATTACATTACATAACATTGTACAGTGTACGAAATTGGTCACATCTTACAAAATAGATTCATGTTTCCACTAAATAATCACCGTATCGCGAACAAAATGCAGTACTTTTATGAATTTGATGCTTAGTTTTAGTGTGCATGGAGAAATAATAATCCTTCACTTTTCAAAAGAAAACTATACCATTCG
>NW_018459665.1:0-467 GCF_002113885.1 Mizuhopecten yessoensis
TAATACTACCACCAACCCAATGGTGACAGGCATACCATACCATCCTCTTTTATTACTACCGACATGTGGTGACAGGCTTACCATAACAGCCTCTAACACTACCACCACCACAGTGGTGACAGGGTTACCATACCATCCTCTAACACTACTACCAACACAGTGGTGACAGGCTATCGTTAACAGCCTCTAACATTACCACCAACCCAGTGGCGACATGCTAACCATAACACCCTAAAATACTCTCAACAACCCATTGGTGATAGGCTTACCATAATACCCTCTAACACTACAACAAACCCAGTGGTGACAGGCTTACCGTGGTGACAGGCTATCCTTAACAGCCTCTAACATTACCACCAACCCAGTGGTGACATGCTAACCATAACACCCTAAAATACTCTCAACAACCCATTGGTGATAGGCTTACCATATTACCCTCTAACACTACAACAAACCCAGTGGTGACA
>NW_018459666.1:0-467 GCF_002113885.1 Mizuhopecten yessoensis
ACATAGTAAGGCAGCACAACATATCTGTGTAAACACCAAGGTGGACAAGACAACAGAACATCTCCCTGTTAACAGCAACATAGTAAGACAATACAACATATCTTTGTAAACACTAAATTTGATAAGGCAACAGAGCATCTCCCTGTAAACAGCAACATAGTAAGGCAACACATCATATCTTTGTAAACACCAAATTGGGTAAGGCAACAGAGCATCTCCCTGTTAACAGCGATATAGTAAGGCAACACAACATATCTTTGTAAACGCCAAGATGGGTAAGGCAACAGAGCATCTCCCTGTTAACAGCAACATAGTGAGGCAACACAACATATCTTTGTAAACACAAAGGTGGGTAAAGCAACAGAGCATCTCCCTGTTAACAGCAACATAACAAGGCAACACAACATATCTTTGTAAACACAAAAGTGGGTAAGGCAACAGAGCATATCTTTGTAAACACCAAGGTG
>NW_018459667.1:0-255 GCF_002113885.1 Mizuhopecten yessoensis
AGGTTTACTGTAATAACATAGGGGCATTATATCAAGGTTTATTGTAATAACGAAGGGCCATCATATCAAGGTTTACTGTAATAACCTAGGGGCATTACATCAAGGTTTACTGTAATAACGGAGGGGCATCATATAGAGGTGTTAATGCATATAAGCAAGGGGCATGGTGAAAGTTTTACTATATAAACAAGAGACGCCTTATCAAGGTTTACTGTAATAACATAGGGGCATTATATCAAGGTTTACTGTAATAAC
>NW_018459667.1:286-467 GCF_002113885.1 Mizuhopecten yessoensis
ATATCAAGGTTTACTGTAATAACGGAGGGGCATCATATCAAGGTTTACTGTAATAACATAGGGGCATTATATCAAGGTTTACTGTAATAACGGAGGGGCATTACATCAATGTTAAATGTAATAACCTAGGGGCATCACATCAAGGTTTACTGTAATAACATAGGGGCATTACATCAAGGTT
>NW_018459668.1:0-467 GCF_002113885.1 Mizuhopecten yessoensis
GCGCACTTTTTTTTTCAGAAATTTAATACCCAATGTGAGGGGAGCGTAAAATACACAGTTTTTTTCATGAAAAGATCGACGATTCTGGCAGACCGCCATTTTGGACACAAGATAATCTCCCTTGGTACACGGAACTCAAAGACAAACGACGATCAACACATTTATTTATGTCAAACATCAATAAAAGATACAATTGTTACCTGAGTTTATGTAAAAGCATTATTAAATAGGTAACTGTAAACAAAGAAAGTTTAGCCAAATTCCTTTGCCAGAGAATCGCCTATCAACTTATGTTTCGACATCTAGGTGTGTTTTCCCCACACTATTGCAAAAATTTAGTTGTTCAATTTAAGCTCTGTTCCTTGTAAGTTCTGTTATGTTTTTTTTCAAATTGCCTATGGGTACAGCATGGGTTTTTTCCGGGCTCACTTTCATGTTGATCTCACGTCTAACATTACGTAAACACG
>NW_018459669.1:0-467 GCF_002113885.1 Mizuhopecten yessoensis
TCATAGAATCTTGAAGTAAAAACACAGAAAGATAGATTAGTGTTGCATTACATTTATTCTGTGTTGCACAAAGTACAAATATGATCAGTGTGATCTATATTCTGATATAACAAGTATGTACTTTCGTTTAAAGATGTTTTTCTTGTGTTGCTTGCACTAGTACATCTTAAATGACTTTATAATTTGGATATATTTTGATCTGCAGTTATAGAAACTGGGTACTATGTGTAGTATGCCATTATGTGGCGATTCTATGTATATTGTTTGTGTAGATATACATAGGAAATCTGTAATGCGGTAGAGCTTGAGATAACTGAAGTGTTTGTTTTGTTATCCCATTTTCCTTATATTTTTTTTGTATTGTTATTATGAAATACTAGGGATTGTTTTTCTTATAATTGTGCTTTTGGTAGAGATATCATTCACATAGATAGTGTTTGGAGTGGAAAAACACAGTGGCTGACCAT
>NW_018459670.1:0-467 GCF_002113885.1 Mizuhopecten yessoensis
CCAGAAGTACCGATGACCAGAAGTATACCGATGACCAGAAGTACCTATGACCAGAAGTATATCGATGACCAGAAGTACCGATGACCAGAAGTACCTATGACCAGAAGTACCTATGACCAGAAGTATACCGATGACCAGAAGAGTACCGATGACCAGAGGTACCGATGACCAGAAGTACCGATGACCAGAAGTACCTATGACCAGAAGTACCGATGACCAGAAGTACCGATGACCAGAATTATACCGATGACCAGAAGTACCGATGACCAGAAGTATACCGATGACCAAAAGAGTACCGATGACCAGAGGTACACCGATGACCAGAAGTACCTATGACCAGAAGTACCTATGACCAGAAGTACCGATGACCAGAAGTACCGATGACCAGAAGTACCGATGACCAGAAGAGTACCGATGACCAAAAGAGTACCGATGACCAGAAGAGTACCGATGACCAGAAGTACCTA
>NW_018459671.1:0-467 GCF_002113885.1 Mizuhopecten yessoensis
ATGTCATTGTTACAGTTTGTATAGTAGTATGTCATTGTTCCAGTCACAGTCTGTATAGTAAGTATGTCATTGTTACAGTCTGTATAGAAGTATGTCATTGTTACAGTCTGTATAGTAGTATGTCATTGTTACAGTTTGTATAGAAGTATGTCATTGTTCCAGTCACAGTCTGTATAGTAGTATGTCATTGTTACAGTCTGTATAGTAGTATGTCATTGTTCCAGTCTGTGTAGTTGTATGTCATTGTCACAGTCTGTATAGTAATATGCCATTGTTCCAGTCTGTGTAGTTGTATGTCATTGTCACAGTCTGTATAGTAGTATGTCATTGTCACAGTCTGTATAGTAGTATGTCATTGTTACAGTCTGTATAGTAGTATGTCATTGTTCCAGTCCGTGTAGTAGTATGTCATTGTTACAGTCTGTCATCGTCACAGTCTGTATAGTAGTATGTCATTGTCACAGTCT
>NW_018459672.1:0-467 GCF_002113885.1 Mizuhopecten yessoensis
TCAATAGCCACGCCGCGCGTGTCTATTGACACTCGGGTGGTAATAACGACGGCCTTTTTTATGTTAAAGATACAATCAGCTATGTGTGGGTTACGTTTATCATTCATGTAAACATTTTCAGAATAAATTCCAGCTATATATGTGAAATACAACGGCCAAAAAGTAGTGAGGTGCCTTATATTAGTATTTCAGCTTGGAGTTCAGTTTTTATGAAATCAATAGTTCTGATATAAAGTCACTACAACAATAGTTTGGGGAATTGATGACCCAGACAGTTATTATAGTCGTAGACAAGGCGTTAATGATAGTATTGTTTCTGCCTATTTAAACTATTTGGTAATACCTCGGCGATATATATATATGTATTAAGGTTTAATAGCAGGTGCTTCTTATATCGTCTCACAAACCTCTATCAGATGTTTTTTTTTGTATTTTCTTTGGAGAGCCGCTTCAGTTCCAATTGCTGC
>NW_018459673.1:0-467 GCF_002113885.1 Mizuhopecten yessoensis
CATTGTAGAGTAAAATAATATACTAGTTATTGTTCAAAGCAGAGTGAACAACCTTTTTGGATAAAATAATTTCTAGTTGTAGTTCACAGCAGAGTCAACAACCTTGTAGCGTAAAATAATTACTAGATGTAGCTCATAGCAGAGGCAACTACCTTTTTGTATAAATTAATCACTAGTTATAGTTCGTAGCAGAGTCAAACATCTTGTAGCGTAAAATTATCACTAATTATAGTTCATAGCAAAGTGAACAACCTTGTAGCGTAGAACAATATACTAGTTATAGTTCACAGCAGAGTCAACAACCTTGTAGCGTAAAATAATCCCTAGTTTTAGTTCACAGTAGAGTGAATAACCTTTTTGAATAAAATAATTACTAGTTGTAGTTCACAGCAGGGTCAACAACCTTGTAGAGTAAAATAATTACTAGTTTTAGTTCACAGCAGAGTCAACCACCTCGTGGCATAAAC
>NW_018459674.1:0-467 GCF_002113885.1 Mizuhopecten yessoensis
CCCTCTTTCAAGGTGACAGTGGTCAAATGTCGTAAAATCTTCAAAAAACTTCTCAATAACAAATTAAAAGGCACAGGGTACTGATATTGGGCCTGTAGTATGCTGGGATGAAGGGCTACCAAGTTTATTCAAATGAATGACCTTGACCAACTTTCAAGGTCACAGGGGTCAAATGTCGTAAAATCTTCAAACCCCTTTTTCGCAATAACCAAAAGACCCAGGGTACTGATATTAGGCCTGTAGCATGCTGGGATGAAGGGCTACCAAGTTTGTTCAAATGAATACCCTTGACCCACTTTTAAGGTCACAGGGGTCAAATGTCATAAAATCTTCAAACCACTTTTCAATAATCAGAAGGCCCAGGGTACTGAAATTGGGCCTGTAGCATGCTTGGATGAAGCGCCACCAAGTTTGTTCAAATGAATGAATGACCTTGACCAACTTTCAAGGTGACAGGGGTCAAATGT
>NW_018459675.1:0-467 GCF_002113885.1 Mizuhopecten yessoensis
AATGTATTAAATAAAAATAAAAGAAATACATTATCATAAAAAAAAACAAGAGAATGCCGTTTTTTTTTTTTAATAAAACACAAGTTTCTTATAAAAAAAATCCTGGCATTGGGTCGACCTGTGTGATGATGGAAAACGACAAAAAGAGGAAAAACATAAAATGTGCATTTAGTCATATCAGATAAAATTCCTAATTACCAAGGCTACAATAGGGTTAAGTCATGTGATAAAAGCAAAACCACACATATGTGTTGATCTGAGTATTCGGATCGCACTCGTTTGTGGCGCGGAGGGAATATATCACTCGTGCGAAGCGCACTCGTGATATATTCCTCCGCCACCACAAACTCATGCGATCTGAATACTCAGATCAACACATATGTGTGGTATTGCCTATATAGCAGATAAACGTTGCATTGATTAGATTAAAATAACGTACCGTTTTGGTTGTAAAATTTAGGCCAATA
>NW_018459676.1:0-467 GCF_002113885.1 Mizuhopecten yessoensis
AAACTATTTTTCATTCTAAAACTTTGTTGGGCTCTATCCGTAGGAAGCCACCAGCCAAATATTAAGATTTTATACCTTTTAATTCCTCAGAAGAAGTTGTTTGAAGTTTTTGACATATTTGACCCCTGTGACCTTGAAAGTAGGTCAAACTAATTTTCATTCTCAAACTTTGTTGGTCTCTATCCCTGGAAGTCACCAGCCAAATATAAAGATTCTATACCTTTCAGTTCTTCAGAAGAAGTCGTTTGAAAGTGTTCGACACATTTGACCCCTGTGACATTGAAAGTAGGTGGAGGTCATTTTCATTCTCAAACTTTGTTGGGCTCTATCCCAGGAAGCCATCAGCCAAATATCATGACTCTAGGCCTGTCCGTTCTTCAGAAGAGGTTGTTTTAGGGAAAAGTTGACGGACGAGGATGGACAAGGACGGACGACGGACGCCGCACCACGGCATAAGCTCACTTGGC
>NW_018459677.1:0-467 GCF_002113885.1 Mizuhopecten yessoensis
AGAGTAACTTTACTAAGTTTCAGTTCAATCGTATGTGATTAACTTTGTCAAAAGTGGACTTTAACGCAAATGTCGATGCGGCTGCCGGAAAAGCAATAACTTAATCTCGCTTTCCTCGACTATCGTCGAAGGCAAGCCAAAAATTGCATTAATTTTCTATTTATTGTAATAGTGACCTTGACCTTGAGGTGACCACCCTGAAACCTGAACTCGTCCGAGATATTTACGTACCTAACGAGTACCTAGAAATTATAATTTGCAAACATTTGTACCAAGTTGGGTTAGATATACAATATTGAGATATCAAAATTTTAACAACTTTACAATATGACCTCATGAATGTAACCTTGACCTTTGACCTATGACTTTCATAACATACTAGTCAACTCAGCATACCATGTCGAACATTTGTAAAAGATATTGCAATTTAGAAAAACTTTAATCTTTGGGACGGACGGACGGAATGG
>NW_018459678.1:0-467 GCF_002113885.1 Mizuhopecten yessoensis
AGGGGATTACTGTCACATTTACTTCATAACAGGGGATAACTGTCATATCCGCTACATAACAGAGATTTACTGTCACATTCACCATATACTAAGGGATTACTGTCACATTCACTACATAACAGGGGATAACTGTCACATCCACTACATTACAGGGGATTACTGTCACATTCGCCATCTATCAGGGGATTACTGTCACATTCACTACCTAACAAGGGATTACTGTCAAATCCGCTACATAACAGGGGATTACTGTCACATTCACCATATACCAGGGGATTACTGTTACATTCACTACCTAACAGGGGATTACTGTCACATTCACTACATAACAGGGGATAACTGTCACATCCACTACATTACAGGGGATTACTGTCACATTCGCCATATATCAGGGGATTACTGTCACATTCACTACCTAACAAGGGATTACTGTCAAATCCGCTACATAACAGGGGATTACTGTCACA
>NW_018459679.1:0-467 GCF_002113885.1 Mizuhopecten yessoensis
TTAATTGTTTTCATGTCACACTGCAAGATTAGGACTTAACTGTTTTAATGTTACATTGCAAGATTAAGACTTTATTGTTTTCATATCACACTGCAAGATTAGGACTTTATTGTTTTCATGTCATACTGCAGGATTAGGACCTAACTGTTTTCATGTCACACTGCAAGATTAGGACTTTATTGCTTTCATGTCATACTGCAAGATTATGACTTTGCTGTTTTCATGTCACACTGCAAGATTAAGACATTGTTGTTTTCATGTTACACTACAAGATCAAGACTTTGTTGTTTTCATGTCACACTGCAAGATTACGATTTTGTTGTTTTCATGTCACACAGCAAGATTAAGACTTTGTTATTTTCATGTCACACTGCAAGATTAAGACTTTGTTNTTGCAAGATTAAGACTTTGTTGTTTTCATTTCAGACTGCAAGATTAGGACTTTATTGTTTTCATGTCACACTGCA
>NW_018459680.1:0-467 GCF_002113885.1 Mizuhopecten yessoensis
ACGTACATGTTTTATTACCGGGTGAGATAATCTGATGTACGTAAAAGTTTTATTACCGGATGAGATATTCTGATGTTCGTACATATTTTATTACCGGGTGAGATAATCTGATGTACGTACATATTTTATTACCGGGTGAGATAATCTGATGTACGTACATGTTTTATTACCGGGNATGTACGTACATATTTTATTACCGGGTGAGCTAATCTTATATACCTACATATTTTATTACCGGGTGAGATAATCTGATGTACGTACACATTTTATTACCGGGTGAGATAATCTGATGTACGTACATGTTTTATTGCCGGGTGAGATAATCTGATGTACGTACACATTTTATTACCGGGTGAGATAATCTGATGTACGTACATGTTTTATTACCGGGGGAGTAATCTGATGTACGTACATGTTTTATAACCGGGTGAGATATTCTGATGTACGTACATGTTTTATTACCGGGT
>NW_018459681.1:0-467 GCF_002113885.1 Mizuhopecten yessoensis
GATACCGTAAATAGTGTTAACCACATGTTGATACCGTAAATAGTGATAACCAGATGTTGATACCAGAAGTAGTGTTTACCACATGTTGATACCAGAAATAGTGTTAACCACATGTCGATACCAGAAATAGTGTTTACCAGATGTTGATACCAGAAATAGTGTTAACCACATGTCGATACCAGAAATAGTGTTTACCAGATGTTGATACCAGAAATAGTGTTAACCACATGTCGATACCAGAAATAGTGTTTACCAGATGTTGATACCAGAAATAGTGTTAACCACATGTCGATACCAGAAATAGTGTTTACCAGATGTTGATACCAGAAATAGTGTTAACCACATGTTGATACCAGAAATAGTGTTAATCACATGTTGATACCAGAAATGGTGTTTACCACATGTAGATACCAGAAATAGTATTAACCACATGTTGATACCAGAAATAGTGTTAATCACATGTTGAT
>NW_018459682.1:0-467 GCF_002113885.1 Mizuhopecten yessoensis
GGTATGGTGATCCCACACATATTACCTGTGTAGGTATGATGATCCAACACATATTACCTGTGTAGCTAAGGTGATCCCACAGATATTACCTGTGTACGTATGATGATCCCACACATATTACCTGTGTAGGTGTGATGATCCCACACATATTACNCCCACACATATTACCTGTGTAGGTATGATGATCCCACACATATTACCTGTGTAGGTATGATGATCCGACACATTTTACCTGTGTAGGTATGATGATCCCACAGATATTACCTGTGTATGTATGATGATCCCACACATATTACCTGTGAAGGTATGGTGATCCCACACATATTACCTGTGTACGTATGATGATCCAACACATATTACCTGTTTAGGTAAGGTGATCCCACACATATTACCTGTGTAGGTAAGGTGATCCCACAGATATCACCTGTGTACGTATGATGATCCCACACATATTACCTGTGTAGGTA
>NW_018459683.1:0-467 GCF_002113885.1 Mizuhopecten yessoensis
AAGTAGTGATATCAACACACAACAGTGATATAAATACACAACAGAAACATAAACAAACAAAGTAGTGAGATAAACATAAAACCGTGATATAAACACAAACAAGTATAAAAAAAAACAGTGATATCAACACAAAATGTTGATATAAGCACACAAAGTGGTATTATCAGCAAAAAATTGTGATATAAACACAAAGTGGTGATATAAACACAAAGTGGTGATATAAACAGCAAGTGGTGATATAAACACACTAAGTGGTGATATAAACAAAAAGTAGTGATGTAAACACAAAGTGGTGATATAAACACAAAGTAGTAATATTAACACAAAGCGGTGATATTAACACAAATGGGGGATATAAACACAAAGTGTTGATATTAACAAAAAGTGGGGATATAAACAAAAAGTGGGGATATAAACACAAGGTAGTAATATTAACACAAAGTAGTGATATAAACACATATAGTTGT
>NW_018459684.1:0-467 GCF_002113885.1 Mizuhopecten yessoensis
TACAGAATCTTGAAAAGTACTTAAGTACATGTATCAACTGTGTAGGCATACTACACAAAGCATATACCCTCAAATTTGAAATCCATGGGGAACGCTGCTATCGGTAACCAACAGTTCCTTGAAATATTTTGTCTCCCCAGCAAATATTTTACTTATATTTTAATTAGGGGACTATGGTACATGTAATATTAAAGCAAACACTGGTCCCAATAACTTAACTCATTAACCCCTAAAATTTCATAATGAACTATTCCAACCTTTGAATTGGAAGTGTTCAAATGTGTCTTCAGGTGTGGATGCGTTACATAGTAGTTTCAGCAAAGTTGTAGCTTTCAACTTAATATTTGAACATACAATTTGGAGGCTTATAGTATGGCTATGTTTAATTTTCTATAGAAAACAATGAGCTTAGCTCAAAATCTTGTATTGGGAATGATTATTTATTTCATATTTAATTTTTTGAAAAA
>NW_018459685.1:0-467 GCF_002113885.1 Mizuhopecten yessoensis
TACTGTAGAAATTGTTGATAGTTTCAAGTATTTAGGGATGTTGTTTAACTATAATGGAAAGTTTTTTAAAACGCAGAAACATGTCGCAGAACAAGGAAAAAAGCTTTATTTTCATTATATTCATCTTTAAGAAACCATTGTTTGAATGTAGAAACGTATTGTTCTATTTTCGATTCACATGTCAACAGTATACTTTGTTATGCGTCTGAAATATATGTTTTTTTTTAAAAAGCCCCGGATGTAGAAAGTGTCCATTTGCATTTTTGTAGAACAAATATTAAAGGTACGAAAAACTACATATACTGTGAGTTGGGAAGGTTACCTTTGTTTGGAAGTAGAAAATTAAGAGTGTTTAAATATTGGTTGAAACTAAAGCAGAGGATAATTTGATTTTGAAAACATGTTACGATGAGTGTGTCAGTGAAAATGATTTGTGGGTAAGAAATATTAAGACTGAGTTAGCAACC
>NW_018459686.1:0-467 GCF_002113885.1 Mizuhopecten yessoensis
GTCTACATTACATACAGGGGGGATCTCCTGTCTACATTATATACACGGGGGTCTCCTCTCTATATTATATACAGGAAGGATCTACTCTCTGCATTATATACAGGGGGTCTACTGTCTACATTATATACAGGGAGGATCTACTGTCTACATTATATACAGGGAGGATCTACTGTCTACATTATATACAGGGAGGATCTACTGTCTACATTATATACAGGGAGGATNTACATTATATACAGGGAGGATCTACTGTCTACATTATATACAGGGAGGATCTACTGTCTACATTATATACAGGGAGGATCTACTGTCTACATTATATACAGGGAGGATCACCTGTCTATATTATATACAGGGGGTATCTACTGTCTACATTATATACAGGGGGTATCTACTGTCTACATTATATACAGGAGGATCTCCTGTCTACATTATATACAGGGAGGATGTACTGTCTACATTATATA
>NW_018459687.1:0-467 GCF_002113885.1 Mizuhopecten yessoensis
CTTACAGGTAGGTATACCATTTCATAGATAAAAAAGTCCATTTAAATTTTTTTCTGAACTCAGATTGAGGCGGTCCTAAATTGTTGGTGAATTAATTCCTGACTGGAAGTGAAATATTGTTGTCACAATTTATCTGTCATTTGTCTTATACTTGACGACTTTAAGGATCTTGTGGTGATTGTATTTTGATGATTATCATATCGAAGGTATGTAATCATGTATTTCATTGTCCATGCAAATTAACTGATAAAGATCTATATATATATAAAAACTAGAAAATGTGTGTCAGACATAAATGCCCCCGCTCATGGATGGGGCGAGACGGGATGTGACAGAATGGAACGGGATGGACATGGGCAACACTATATGCCCCCCCATTTTATGTATTTCATTGTCCATGCAAATTAACTGATAAAGATGTATATATATATATAAAGAAATGCATTTATATGGATAAATTTATCAGA
>NW_018459688.1:0-467 GCF_002113885.1 Mizuhopecten yessoensis
TTACTCCCTAAGCCTCCTGGGGGTCGACAGCCAATTCTTAAAAAATATTCTTATGGTACCGTAAAACAGGCTCCCTTCTCCGAATTAGTCAAGAAAAATTTCCAATTTGCAAAACAAGAAACAAAAGACTTGACTGTTTCTTTCTTCCTTATTTAGCCCACCGTCAGAGGATAATCAAATCAACCTTCGTCCGTCGTCCGTGGTCTGTCTATGGTCTGTCTGTGGTCAGTCTTTAAACAATTCTTGTTATCGCTATTTCTCAGAAAGTACAGGAGGGATCTTTTTCAAATTTTATATGAAGGTTACCTCGGTTCGATAAACAAAATGCCTGAAAGGCGGCCATCTTGCATTTTAACAGTGAATGAATGTTATCGTTATTTCGCATGAAGTTCTGAAGGGATCTTTCTCAAATATTGTATCTGTAGTTGTGCATATATATACTTTTGAGACTGATCCGATAAACAAAA
>NW_018459689.1:0-467 GCF_002113885.1 Mizuhopecten yessoensis
TTGGGCAGAAGAGGCAGGGAGAATCTTGCTACCTTGAAAAGATCTAACTTTGCTGTGACAACGGATGCTAAGCATATCGTATGTACGTGTACAAATTCACAGACGAGAGGACAAAGAACCACCAGGATGACTCGGACAAGTCAGGAGACGGCAGAATGTATGAAATAAAAGGTATGTTTATACACTGTAGAAAGACAACAGATTTAATGTCATTGTGGACACAAATATCCATAACAGTTACACAAGTAAATAAATGTCATAATGGGACTTGTTATTATTAAATTACCAACGGTGTGCACATTTTTATTATAAATATAGTAATCTAGGGCAGAAATCGTAACGGCAACAGTTTGTAGCTGGTCCATTTTATTTTATCCCTTTTTCTTTATTATTATAAACCAAGAATAAAAACACGTATTTGGAAGTAGTAATTGTCCCGTTAGGTCATTTGTTAAGTATCTCCGGAC
>NW_018459690.1:0-467 GCF_002113885.1 Mizuhopecten yessoensis
AGACAAAAAATCAAATACTAAAATGAACAAAAGGCAATATATTTTGCAAAAATCGTTAAATCAAAATTCTTTTAAGGGGGACAAAACTTCATATCATGATTATAATGTATACCAAGTTTCAAAGAGATCCGTTAAAAAAATGTAGGAGGAGATTCCTGGACAAAAATCATATACTGAAATGAACAAAGGGCAATAACTTTTGGAAAAAATGTTGAATCAAAATTCTTTTAAGGGAGACACAACTTCATATCATGATTATAATGTATACCAAGTTTCAAAGAGATTAGTCGAAAAAATGTAGTAGGAAATTGACGTACAAACAAAAGTTTACGCCGGACGGACAGACAAACGACCCCATACCATAATACTCCCGCCAATATTTGACAGGCATATAAAAATGCTTACATATTATTTCCATCTAGGAGCTGGTAATTTGCATCCTGTCATACTGACACTGTTTAAACTGT
>NW_018459691.1:0-467 GCF_002113885.1 Mizuhopecten yessoensis
TCACTATAGTAACATGTATGAGGTATGTGATCAAACTGGCTGTATTACTGTAGTCAGAATCATCAGGTATTTAATGCAACTAGCTGTATCAATTTAGTAACAATTATGTGGTATGTGATAAAACTAGCTGTATCAATATAGTAACATTGATGAGGTTTGTGATCAAACAGGCTGTATCGATGAAGATAGATAAATCAGGTATGTAATAAAACTGGCTGTATGACTGTAGTTAGAATCATGACGTATTTAATGCAACTGGCTGTATCAATATAGTAACATGTATGAGGTATGTGATAAAACTAGCTGTTTCACTGTAGTTAGAATCATCAGGTATGTACTAAAAGTGGCTGTATAAATATAGTAACATTTATGTGGTATGTGAGAAACTGGCTGTATCACTGTAGTAAGAATCATCAGGTATCTAATGCAACTGGCTGTATAAATATAGTAAAATGTAGGAGGTATGT
>NW_018459692.1:0-467 GCF_002113885.1 Mizuhopecten yessoensis
ATTTATATAGGAACAGCTATGTAGGGAGTGGGTGTATCCATGAAAACCCACCCTTCAAGTTTATCCTTGATTTTGCAGTTTCAAGTTTCCAGCTACATCTTCGAGTGCCCGGTCCACTTCTTCAAATATTCTCTTCAGACGATGGTGTTGTTTATATTTAGATAAAGAACAGTTACAACCTGTTTTTCCTTTTTGAGATTGCGGATTTAGGATTTGTATCCACGTTTTGTTTAGATAAACATCCTCATCAGTGGTAGGGATTTCATCAACACATTTGTATAATTTTGCAAAGTGAGCGACTCTAAACACGTGGAGATACGTATTCCGCCTTCACAGTGAGATTTTACATGTAAAACGGTTTCCCAGATATGTAAAAATTGTGTTCAGTTCCAATATTTTCCCAATATTTGTTCTTCCTGGAAATTGACGATACATAAACATAAAACACTACATCAAATGTCGCTTTC
>NW_018459693.1:0-467 GCF_002113885.1 Mizuhopecten yessoensis
AATAAGCATAATAAGGTTCTGCACATAATATGTTTTACCTATTTTTCCAAATATAATATCTTGTTTTGCAAAGTTAATGTAAACGGAGGTTTTTGAGAATATCCAGTTTTCAAGAAGTAGCCAAAGCCTCTCTACATGCTCACATTCAAAAAATAAGTGTAGTAAAGTTTCTTCAGATTGTTTGCAGAATGTACAAAGTGGGTTATTTTTTATTTTAATTTTTGTAAGAAAAGTGTTAGTTGCAAGTATTCTATGTATAATTCTATATTGAAACCACTGCAGAGTCACATCTGTTGTTATATTGAAAACTAGTTTGTAATTTTATTAATTCAGTATTTTCATCAACACCTAGCACATTAGACCATTTGTCAATATTTATTATTGCATTTAATTTTGGAAATAAAAATATCATACATGTCTCTACTTCCTTTTTAGCTAAGGCGTTAGCCGCCAGCTATTGGTATTAC
>NW_018459694.1:0-467 GCF_002113885.1 Mizuhopecten yessoensis
GGTGCACTTGCAAAAGTGAATGATCTGTGTTGTTAAAGTGAAATACTTAAATAAATATGTAACTTAGTGCTTTTTATAGATAGGTTCTCATCTGCAGCCCGCCTTGTGCGTTAAATGCTCGGATGTTTTATAAACATTTAACTTAGTGCTTTTAACAGATAGGTTTTCATCTGCAGCCCGCCTTGTGCGTTAAATGCTCGGATGTTTTATAAAAATGTAACTTAGTGCTTTTAACAGATAGGTTTTCATCTGCAGCCCGCCTTGTGCGTTAAATGCTCGGATGTTTTATAAACATATAACTTAGTGCTTTTAATAGGTAGGTTTTCATCTGCAGCCCGCCTTGTGCGTTAAATGCTCGGATGTTTTATAAAAATNACCTAGGCATACCATTTAAACCTATTATTAGGGCTAGACTACAAGATTGCAATTATGGGGACTGCATTGCGTACCTTTGGACATTGTCCACA
>NW_018459695.1:0-467 GCF_002113885.1 Mizuhopecten yessoensis
GGACGTTTTACCAGAGGTAGAGGGTGAAACGGAAATAGACACCCCCCCTGGAGCGAGAAAACGTGGCAAATCCCCGAAACCCATACCAAAGGTTTTACAAAGTGAGGATAGTCCGATTTTGAGCAAAAAAGCTTCAAAGCGAAAAAGACACAAATCGGAAAACTTACACGAAAAGAAATCACCATCTCCTACAATGGTACATCCAGGATCTGTCGGTGCTTTGTATGCGTCAGCCCCAGAAAGTCTGCCTTCTGTTGGTGATGGTCGCGAGGTAGATATCCAAACAGTGCATTCCTCCCACGTCTAGTAGGATATGAACTGCCCTACTATAAAATGCAACTTCACTTCAAAAATGTCTTTCATGAGTCTGGAACAATTTATCGATCCTATACAAGAGGTTCGTATTAGTACACCGAACTTATAATCAACAGTCTTTAGAATTTTTGTTGGTTTTGTTTTTAGAACAT
>NW_018459696.1:0-467 GCF_002113885.1 Mizuhopecten yessoensis
ACAGTGACATTGCAAGTAATAGGAAGGGTTTACACCCTGAGGTAATAAATTACACAAGGAACCAAACAAGCCGTCTCCGTCTGCAGCTAATGAATTACTTTGGTTTTCAAGAAGTACTGTTCTGTGGAAATCCTGACAGGTGTTGTTCAAATTGTAAAAAGAACCAAAATGACAATTAATTGTGCATATACTGTATTTTTCACTTCAGGGTGTAAATCCTTCCTGTTGTCTGTAATAAATGATGTTTTTAAAAACAAAATTGACTCAAGGTACAAAATTAAACAGACTTTCACATTCAGATTGCCAATTCCAATT
Source organism: Mizuhopecten yessoensis (assembly GCF_002113885.1). NCBI lineage: Eukaryota > Metazoa > Mollusca > Bivalvia > Pectinida > Pectinidae > Mizuhopecten > Mizuhopecten yessoensis. The sequence continues at coordinate 316 of NW_018459696.1, forward strand.
GTTTCTATAATAAGCAATTATTCTATACCGCTTATTATAATAAATACGCAATATATTGTCATACAATAGGAAAGCAGAGGTTTCACTCATACTATCAGGCTACCTTTATTGTCTGGCTCTGTCAAGTTAAAGTCATAGACTTAGATATTGTA
>NW_018459697.1:0-467 GCF_002113885.1 Mizuhopecten yessoensis
CAGCAGTGGAAAATTTCAAAAGTGGTCCCCTAACACAGGTGGTCCTCTAACACAGGTGGTCTTTTAATATGGGTGGTCTTTTAACACAGGTGGTCCCCTAACACAGGTGGTCTTTTAACACAGGTGGTCTTTTAACACAGGTGGTTTCTCTAATACAGGTGGTCTTTTAATATAGGTTGTCTTTTTAACACAGGTGGTCTTTTATTATAGGTGGTCTTTTAACACAGGTGGTCCCCTAACACAGTTTATTATTTTTATTTCAGGTGGTCTTTTAACACTGGTGGCCTTTGTGGTCTTTGAACACAGGTGGTCTTTGTGGTCTTTTAACAGAGGTAGTCTTTCCACACAGGTGGTCTTTTAATAGAGGTGGTGTCTTGAGGTATCAGATATTAGTTAAATTCTTCATACCTTGCCTTTTGCCCTTTGCCTTTATCCCTATCCCCACCCTCAACCCCCCAACCCGCACC
>NW_018459698.1:0-467 GCF_002113885.1 Mizuhopecten yessoensis
TGATCACCAGTTACTGAACCAATAAATCTGATCACCAGTCACTGAGCCAATAAATCTGATCACCAGTTACTGAAGCAATAAATCTAATCACCAGTCACGGAACCAATATATCTGATCACCAGTTACTGAACCAATATATCTGATCACCAGTAACTGGTGATCAGATTTATTGCTTCAGTAACTGGTGATCCGATTTATTGGTTCAGTGACTGGTGATCAGATTTTTTGCTTCAGTAACTGGTGATCAGATTTATTGCTTCAGTAACTGGTGATCAGATATAGTGGTTCAGTTACTGGAGCAATAAATCTGATCACCAGTTACTGAAGCAATAAATCTGATCACCAGTCACTGAACCAATAAATCGGATCACCAGTTACTGGAGCAATAAATCTGATCACCAGTCACTGAACCAATAAATCTCATCACCAGTTACTGAAGCAATAAATCTGATCACCAGTCACTGAAC
>NW_018459699.1:0-467 GCF_002113885.1 Mizuhopecten yessoensis
GTGGGTATTTTTATCGGTCTACACGTGTCTAGTATTGTTATTGGTTTACACAAGTCTTGTATTGTTATTGGTCTATACGTGTCTAGTTTTGTTAATGGTCAAAATGTGTCTAGTATTGTTATTGGTCTACACAAGTCTTGTATTGTTAATGGTCTATACGTGTCTAGTTTTGTTAATGGTCAACATGTGTCTAGTATTGTTATTGGTCTACACGTGTCTAGATTTTTCATTCGTCTACACATGTCTATTAATTTGAGTGGTCAACACGTGTTTAGTATTGTTATTGGTCTATACGAGTCTAATATTGTTATTGGTCTAAACAAGTCTAATATTGTTATTGGTCCACACAAGTCTAGTTCTGTTATTGGTCTACACGTGTCTAGTATTGTTATTGGTATACACATTTCTAGTATTGTTATTGATGGACACAGGTCTAGTAATGTTAGTGGCCTACACGTGGTGAGTAT
>NW_018459700.1:0-467 GCF_002113885.1 Mizuhopecten yessoensis
ATCAAGGTTTGACACGCCTGTTAAAAAACAAGTGCAATAGATAAAATTTAACAGTTGAAATTTGAAAAAAGATTCTTTGAATGAAAGATGAAAACCCAGGTAAATACTAGTCCTGGTATGAAATCTAGACAAAATCCTAAACAGCTATTTTGTTTTGACTCTCAGTCTGCATGGTCCCTACCAATATTTTCTTTCAAGCATAATGGTTATGATTTTTATCATGCATTTTATACGGTCACCTGACCATTCAGGTCAAGGTGACGCTATTGCAACCCGTCTTTGTGCGTTGTTGTCCGTCGTGCATTAACATTTTACATTTTCGACTTCTTTTTGAAAACTGCTGGTCCAAATTTTATGTCACTTCGCACAAGTGATCAGCATGGCAACGGGATTTAGATTTGTTCAAATGGAGGGCAAAAAAATGAAAAAAAAATGTCAATTTTTAAAAAATCTTCTTCTCAAGAACC
>NW_018459701.1:0-467 GCF_002113885.1 Mizuhopecten yessoensis
ACTATACCTCTGTCCATGTGGGTACATCTTTATACATATGTCCATTTGGTTACATCCTTATACATTGGTCCAGGTATGTACATCATTATACATCTGTTTTTGTCCGTACATTACTGTACATCTATCAAGGTATGTACATCTCTATTCATCTGTCCATGTGTGTACATCACCATGCATCTGTCAACGTGTGTAAATCACTGACTCTCTCCATATGTGTACATCACTATACATATGTCCAGGTGTATACATCATTACACATCTTTCTAGGTTTGTACATCATTATACATTTGTACATCATTATACATCATTATACATCTGTCCAGCTGTGTACAACATTATTCATATGTCCAGGTGTGTAAATCACTATACATACATCCAGTTTTGTACAACATTTTACATCTGTTTATGTCCGTACATTACTGTACATCTGTCAATGTATGTACATCTCTATTCATCTGTCCATGTGT
>NW_018459702.1:0-467 GCF_002113885.1 Mizuhopecten yessoensis
CACACACACACACACACACACTACACAACACCAACATCAACACATAATACCCCTCCCCCCCACACACATTACACAACACCAACATCAACATCAACACATAATACCCCCACCCCCGACCCCCAACCCACACTATACAACACCAACATCAACACATAACGCATCAACATATAACATACCGTTAGCTACTGTACGGATTCACCACAAGTAACATTACAAAGATATGTTGTTTCCCCACACAAACATATACGACTGGGCTGGTGGTAATAGCGTGTCCCTTTTTATATGATGACAAACTTAATAGTTGGGTAGAAGATCGACATCCCAATTAATCTGCCCAGTAGATACTCTTTCCGTCGATAGATCGATTTTATTTATTTGCATTTTCTAAATAAAAAAAAACCCAGTAAATCGATTGAGAAAACATATACAGAAGTTTATCAAATCTATAAATATTTCATTAGCATAAT
>NW_018459703.1:0-467 GCF_002113885.1 Mizuhopecten yessoensis
GTTACGACGACCACGACGACCACCCTTTCTTCTGGTAGAGTCAGTTGGGATTGGAGTAACATCTTCAATTCTACCGATCTTCATACCAGCTCTAGCTAAGGCTCTGATGGCAGCTTGACCACCTGGACCTGGGGTCTTAGTACCAACACCACCAGTAGCTCTAAGCTTAATGTGGACGGCGTTAATACCGAGTTCCTTGCAACGAGCAACAACATCTTGGCAAGCTAACATAGCAGCATATGGAGAAGATTCATCACGATCAGCCTTAACCTTCATACCACCAGTAACTCTGACAAGTGTTTCTCTACCAGTTAAATCAGTAACGTGAACGAAGGTATCGTTGAAACCGGCGTAGATGTGACAGACACCGAAGACAATTTCTCCTTCCTTGACCTTTGGACCAAGTTGAACGACTTCTTGTTGTTTGGTAGCTTTAGCGGCACGCTTGGACATTATTACTAATTTTT
>NW_018459704.1:0-467 GCF_002113885.1 Mizuhopecten yessoensis
CCTCTATCCAGCCTCATTAATCCAGCCACCACTTATCCTTTTGTTTTTCCCTCTATCTAGTTTCTTTATTCCAGCTAACAATAATCCCCCTCCCTTCCATCCAGCTTTGTTAATCTAAACACGTTTAACCCGGTTGTGACACTGTCTAGTCAGACACTGTCTAGTCAGTAGTATGCAATCACATTTTGGCATTTTCCCTTTTCTCTACAGAAAGTCCCCGCTCAACTCTCCATCTCAAGATCCAGCGACATCAGCTTGGAACAAAAAGGGCTAGATTGTCGAGTCTTATCTGTACATGCATGGGCCTAGCCTTGTATCATCTTGAAGTCAGGTTTGTAACATAACTGTTTCAATGTTCGAACTATTGGGAACTGTTCTCTTGGTACCTTAGCTGTTAATAAGACATAAAACAAAATTAAACCAATAGACTGCGTTGACATCGAATAAACCATAAATAACTAGCACAT
>NW_018459705.1:0-467 GCF_002113885.1 Mizuhopecten yessoensis
AAGTTCTGAAAAAGGGGGTTGAAGTTGAAGTTTTTGTCTCTGATTTTGTAGGGAAATTTATCCAGACCCATTGTTAACGTCATTAATGTAGCTGAAACATGATTTGTATCTATTTCATTTTTAATGCCATTAATTCTTGATGAACTCTGCTCTATTTGATCGCTATTGGAGAAGACGATTTTTTTAAAAGTTGTAGCTGAAACATTAGTGTTTGTAAACACTCAGAACAGTTGGGCCTTCATCTTCAATCTAATTTTGAAAAATTATCTGTCCCTATTGTGCTGAAGGAACGAAAAACCGATAACCCTGATCGGTCAATAATGGTCAGAATTTTTTATCATCAAAGTAAAATAGTGATCATGACATACAAGAAATGTCTTTTAAAACAAAACTTGATTCCACTTCCACAACATCAGAGCTACCACTACTCCTTACTGTTGGTGCCTACCAGTCTGGCCTATTTATTC
>NW_018459706.1:0-467 GCF_002113885.1 Mizuhopecten yessoensis
ATCTAATTTGTGTGTGATAACATTGTGGACACGGTATCTACAATGTAACATTGAGTAGGAACACACATCAAAGATGTGGAATGATATTTTAAGTTTTCTCAGTTGTGTGTGATTACGACACGATGTTTACAAAACAACATTGAGTAGTAACACATATCAGAGATGTGGAATGATATTTTATTTTTCTCATTTGTGTGTTATAACATGGTGGACACGGTGTCCACAATGCAACACTGAGTTATAACACACATCAAAGACGTGGAATGATATTTTATTTTTTCTCAGTTGTGTGTGATAACATTGTAGACACGGTGTATACCATGTAACATTGAGTAGTAACACACATCAAAGAAGTGGGATGATATTTTAATCCTTCTCAGTTGTGTGTGATAACATTGTGGACACGGTATCCATAGAGCAATATTGAGTAGTAACACGAATCAAATATTTGAAATTCTATATTAATT
>NW_018459707.1:0-467 GCF_002113885.1 Mizuhopecten yessoensis
ATTGGATCGTAGAAAATTTCCTCGGAACGTAAATTGTATGCGAATGACAGTATGGTGGCATATTTCTGCCATCGACTTTTGTCTTGAGAGTTACATGTACCTTTGTCGACATAATTTTTGAAAGATATCGACATAATCTGATAACATGTCGCAATAAAGTTAAAATTACGTCGGCATATTATAACATTTTCCGAGATAATTACCACGTTAGTAAGTAACTCAGATGTGACATCGACTAGTCAATTCTTTACGTTAGGCAAAACGAGCAGTTAACAATTTACTCTCTAAGAAATTATCACGTGACTTATATTGCTGATATACAAAAACCTAAATTAAGGCTAAATCATTCGTAAACCTAATTATAAGGTATCGGTACACCTCGTGATCTTTATTTTGGAAAATGATTGGTTCACTTTTAGTTTTGTTTTGGCAAGACGATATCTCATCTGAGCACAGGGGGATGGGGC
>NW_018459708.1:0-467 GCF_002113885.1 Mizuhopecten yessoensis
CTGTACGTTACCGTACCCTTTGAACTAACATCAATTGAATTGATTTCTTAAATAAAGAAATCCGTATATTGCAGCGGTATCATAGTGACAGTATTTTTGCTAAGAAATTATTAGGTTTTATATCTTAAAAGGTATTGTAAGTGGTTTAGTATTCTTAGTAATACAAAATAAGATTGCAAGACTAAACAATGATTAATTTCCAAGAATAAAAATAATAATCTCAGGACAGGCCATCTGTTTGCATAATTATGCTTTCTACTCCGAAATCGTTCTTACTTATCTCTTAAGAATACTCATTTTAGATGTTACTCAGACAATTGATGTTGTTTTTGTATTTGTTTTATTTTCAGATTTTGTTGTATATGGTGCAAAGTACATTTGTAATAGCTGACAATCTCACAAACACTAATCTTGCTTTCACTTTCACACAAACAATTATTGATTGTCATTTTAAAACATTTGAAAAA
>NW_018459709.1:0-467 GCF_002113885.1 Mizuhopecten yessoensis
GATATATGATGAATATCAATTACACAGTTGTACATCTAGGGCAAAATGTACAAACGTCACCCAACTATCATAAAGACGTCTATTGATTAGGGATGCATAACAAACATCACTCAACAATAATAAATACGTGTATTGATTAGGGATTTATACAAATCACCACTCAATTATCATAAAATGGGTATTCATTAAGAATATATAACCATCTCCGACAGGATGTAGCTTTATACCGTCAACACTTACGTGCCTTAGGTTGATCACGGCTCGTACACATAGGCCAATATTTCCCCAGACCTGCTCCATCATACTTGAATCAGGGTAGTGTTTCAAATAGGTTTCCAAGTATTCCTTTATTAATAAATGATACATGTAATAGATACACTATGCGGACAGCATTATCAATCCTCGGTACAGGATCCACCAAGGAGACGTGTCAGCATGTTTACCAGGTCGATTGGTATTCAGTACAG
>NW_018459710.1:0-467 GCF_002113885.1 Mizuhopecten yessoensis
TCATATTTGGATTTTTTCCTTTGAGATATTGTGACTCTTACGTTGATATAGTACCCATTAAAATGTTCAATTATTTGAAAGGCACGTATGTACCTAACATGATAACACTATTAGTCTCATTACTAATAGTGGTATGTGTATTCCACATCAATATCTTATCAATAAGCCTGAACAAAGTCTGCAACTTTCTACACAGGAATTTATTTTCTACACTTGTAGGGTATTTAACAGTGGAAGGTCCACTGAGAGCTATACCCAGGTAGGCCTAATACTTGGACACTTAGACCAACGATACTTCAATTCGATATCTAAAATTCTTATTTCTTTTTCAGTTCTATTTAAATGATATAGCAGATGAATTTCGTTCTGTTTTAATATGTACATTGTTGCCGATTAACACAGTCCGTTTAACAAGCCTTACTTTATTCGATACACAAGTATGTGTAAATTGATAAAGTTGTTGACAA
>NW_018459711.1:0-467 GCF_002113885.1 Mizuhopecten yessoensis
CTTATGCCTGCAGTATACTATTAGGACGGATCTTGTGCCATCTCGGTGCATTCCAAACATTCCGAAAAGTAGTTCCTGAGCACATCCCTCACGAGTTCCAGGAAAAGATGTCTGAACGATCCAAAGTATTTCCATTACCAATCCAGTTCAAGAATGAAGCAAAGCATGAGGACTGCTTAGCAATTAAGGATCAGTATGAGGACCAAATGATGAAAAATTACACAGGTGCCTTCGGTATGAATATTTGTATGCCCCTGCTTATGCAAAATTTGCCTAACATTTTACTCTTACATGTTTTGTCTGTCAGTGTCAGAGGACAATGAGATAGATTGTCAGTTACTCCCATCCAAGGCTCAGCAAGGCGAACACGTACTTTCTCCGCTACAGAAGTCCCGGGTTTTGGAGGGAGCGTTTGTAAACACTCGAGGAGGGAAAGGGGAAAATGTGGAGAGTGATCTAGTTCAAGA
>NW_018459712.1:0-467 GCF_002113885.1 Mizuhopecten yessoensis
TCGCTAGGAGTACGTGACAGTATTTGTTATATTTACCTCGGACTCCCTAGGAGGACGTGACAGTATATGTTATATCTACTTCTTACTCGCTAGGAGTATGTGACAGTATTTGTTACCTCTACCCCCGGACTCCCTAAGAGGACGTAACAGTATTTGTTACCTCTACCCCGGACTCGCTAGGAGAACGTGACAGTATTTGTTTTATCTACTCCGGACTCATTAGGAAAACGTGACAGTATTTGTTATATCTACTTCGGACTCGCTAAGAGAACGTGACAGTATTTGTTATGTCTACTCCGGACTCGCTAGGATGATGTGACAGTATTTGTTATATCTACTCCGGACTCGCTAGGAGGACGTGACAGTAGTTGTTGTATCTACTCCGGACTCGCTATGAGGGCGTGACAGTATTTGTTACCCCTACTCCAGACTCGCTAGGAGTACGTGACAGTATTTGTTATATCTAC
>NW_018459713.1:0-467 GCF_002113885.1 Mizuhopecten yessoensis
AAACTTAAGAAATTTGTATATGACACTTTATAATATATTCGGTTCAGCATTAAGTCATACAATTCATTAGTACATACATTGTACCTATCGATATGTTTATAAATGATTTTTGGAGTAAAAATATGAGTCGAAGCTAGACCTATTGCTGTATCAAAGATACCCTATCAGAATTACTATCGTATTCAAACTGAGCGGTTACCAGCAAATGTATATTGCCTCAAGATTTAGCATCTCAGATGCTGTAATTACCAAATATAATCCTTGTCTGAAAGAGCTGTTCAGCGTAATGTAACCGGATGATAGTCATTCTTGTAATGAAGGAGCAGCTGACTTACCTGTCGATACAGTTTTCTGTAAACCTTCCGTAATTCATTTGACGTATCGGATCACTATATCAGTTTTTGATTTATTTAAAAATTGCACCCCTCCAAAAAAAATAATTATCCGTAGCATTACAAAAAGTTCCA
>NW_018459714.1:0-467 GCF_002113885.1 Mizuhopecten yessoensis
TGGAAATTTGTTTACGTCAAAACAATCAATGTACAGTGCACGTATCAAAGCTGTCACACAGTTCCAAAACCGATTAGTATTTTTGTCGTGCTAGGAGTAGGACTAGAAATGAGGTATTTGTATTGTTTAGCCCTTTTAAGATTAATTTGGTGCTAGGTGACCGGTATGTGTTGCCCGGCACCATTTTTGGTTTTACCTGATCAAGGCTTTTAAAAGTTTACATCAGACAAATCTGTCTACGCTTAGGGTTAATTACAAATGGATGAATACCCATTTATGGTTTAATATTACATATAAACTAGAATACTTGACTAACCGTATCAATGATGACTCTTAACATGAAACGGTGAACGTCTTCATGTTACAGAAACCATACTTATGTAGGGGAAATTCGCTCTCGCATAATGATTCACACTTACATTTTCAGAATTCATCGATTTCCATTTAAATACAATTAATTGTTAAAT
>NW_018459715.1:0-467 GCF_002113885.1 Mizuhopecten yessoensis
TTACATGTTGCATATATGTATGAGTAAATTTAACAAATAAAAATGTAGCAGAGAACTGGACTGGTAGCTCATGATCAGTGATTACACCCTCGATATCCAGGGGTTACGCTCACTTTTATTCTCTACACCCCTGGAATAACTTATACAGCAGACACATTTATTAGCCTTGGCTATACAAGTAATTATTCCCTGACGGTTTGTAATAGACAGCTGACCGTTTGAAAAACCATAATGTAATGCCCTAACCACAAAATTGCCTAACTGATCCCGAAAACATTTAAAAAATTCCGAGGTGAATCCATCTGAGCCTGGACTCTTATTACTTTTCATATTCTTTAGTGTTTCATATGCTTCTTTAAGTGTAATAATACCTTTCAAACTGACCGCTTCTTCAACATTTAATCTTGGAACATCAACATTTTCTAAAAATTTATAGCAATAGAATACAATTGTTCATAAAAAAAAAA
>NW_018459716.1:0-467 GCF_002113885.1 Mizuhopecten yessoensis
CCATCCAACCAAACAGGAGTTCGTGGTCACTTCTTTCCAGGAGTCTACGTCACTCGAGTTGTACAGATTTAATAGCAAATAAGTGCAAATGTAATTCAATGAGAAATTTTGATACGATATTAGATAAATATTTAAGAACAAACCAGGAATCCATAGTCACTTTACTTATCTAAGTCTCTCTAGGTTTACAGAATTACTGAATAGGAACTATTGCAAGACAAATGCATGCAGGATCTCACACACGTAAAGATTTCAAAACAGTTCCGATTTCATGTGATCTCGTGTGGAGTGTGAAAAAGTTAAATATTTAATGTGTCCTATGATTATCAAACACATGCAAGAATAATACCACATTTTGTGATTATTCAACCATAAACAATTCAAAGGATGATGTCGTTAAATTTGCCGTTGAAAGGGATTGATGACGTCATGGTATATTTCTTGTGACGTCATGATGGATGGCATTT
>NW_018459717.1:0-467 GCF_002113885.1 Mizuhopecten yessoensis
ACATATTTGACCCCTGTGACCTTAAATATAAGTCAAGATCATTCATTTGAACAATTTTGGTAGACCTTCATCCCAGCAAGTGACTGGCCAAAAAGCATCACCTTGGGCCTCTTGGTTATTCAGACGAAGTTGTGAAAAGATTTTAATATACTTGACCCCTGTGACCTTGAAAATAGATGAAGGTCAATCATTTGATCGCGTTATAAAAGGGTAACGTTCTGAGGACATAGGAACCGTGACATAAACGGGTTAACATCTCAGGATATCAGTACTGCGCAACGGGTTACTTTATCAAAGAAATCAGTTCGCATTATAAAATATTTATTTTATGAGGACATCAGTACCCCATCATTACGGGTTACCCTCTAAGGTGATCGTCACCGTATTATAAATGGGTTACCCTCTCATGATATTAGTACCGCATCATAAACGAGTTACCACTCAAGATATCAGTACCGCATCATAAA
>NW_018459718.1:0-467 GCF_002113885.1 Mizuhopecten yessoensis
TTAGTGACACCAGAATATATAGGGTGCGATGAGGATTGGGTATCGGTACGAGATACGGGTAAAAAGTCGGCGATATTTGACCAAAAACACCTGAAAAAATGTGTCCTTCTTTGTTGTAAATTATTTATAAAGTTCCAAATCAACTAACAGGCCATTCTAGGGATCATGATACAATGCATTGTTGCTCTCTATATTTGTGGGCTAAATAGTGTATCTGGCTAGAATCAAACGATTAAGTTTGTATACTTACATCCACAGGTGAAATGTTATATACAGATGCAAAACCTAAAGCTATTTGGTAAGCTATATATGATAAGCATTCAAATATTTATATGCTTGCGCATGACAAACCTTATTATTAGCAATGACAAAAATGAGGAATTTTGAACGGTTGAAATTTTGAAAATAGTACTTTTTGTGAAGTAATGAAGTAACGTTTGATTACAAACAATATGGCATGAATAAAT
>NW_018459719.1:0-467 GCF_002113885.1 Mizuhopecten yessoensis
TGTACCGAGTTTTGAGGCATTCGGCGTATACTTTTAGTTGACAAAACACCAGGCGACATCGTTTTGAGTTCTGATATTGTTGGCGTTATCGAGGTCGAGATATGAAGCAACAACATTTAAAGTTATAGTACTTTTGACATTTGGAAGATGAAGTCACAAGGCGACTACATTAGAGGCTCTGGTACTGTTTTTATGCTATGGAGATCGAGGTAACTAATTATGTCTTTAGAACTAACGCACAACATATGTATTCGTTTTCATGGCTTATAAAATGTCAACAAATTCCTGAAGAACTTTTAATGTGAGAGAAATTTCGGTGACTACAAACGTTGTTACTTAACATTGTTGACAGGATACAAAAAGAAAGACAGAAAATAAAAGACAGAAAGAAAGAAAAAAAGAAAAGAAGCTTCAAGTTTTTATTTGATATAGACTATAAAGTTATAAATTCATCATCAAGTTACTCA
>NW_018459720.1:0-467 GCF_002113885.1 Mizuhopecten yessoensis
GTTATATTTTCAATTATTTACATCGTACGAAATGAGGTGTTAGGTCCTTCCTTATATAGGAAGTAAACCCTTCGTTGTCATACTTACATGTAAATCACGTGATGAAAAAGTCAAATGTAACGTTAATAAAGTTGTCTATTACGAGGAGAGATCCAAGGACTGCATATTATAGGTGATGCCTACGATAAAGTGAGAGTTTGTTATACTTGAGAAAGGATCAACCAGATTATAAGTCTTTACTTCAGTTGGATTTCAGTATCACATCTATGAATATGTGTTTCCTCACTTATTATTCCTAGTGACTGTCTTACGATGTGGCGTTATCAAAAGTGTAAAAAGGAATGATAAACCCTACAGCATATGAGTGTATATTTCTACTGTGCTGAATTTTCATTTTCCAGCTTAAATATGTATAACTTTGGATCAAACCGAGATACGCTATTTCCCCTGGTATCGATAATGGTAAA
>NW_018459721.1:0-467 GCF_002113885.1 Mizuhopecten yessoensis
TAAATATAGATATTTAATTGTTTATTTATGTAGCAGGAGCTTTTTATTTTGCGTTACGTTCGTTTTCGTTGCATTGTTGCTGTGTTCTGTTCATAATTTCCCCATTTAAAATAAAGTTTTTATGTCGTTCTTGATGCTTCCGGGTGCCTTTCGAAACAGCTTGCCTGAAATTAAGTGTGAAATTAAGTACATGAAATTAAGAAAATCTATTAAAATTATTAAAAAATCCTACAGACAATAATTGTACGGTTTTCTGTGAAATTTATTACAGTATATTAAAGTATTAAGACAGTGTTATCATTTGAATTATTCATGTGAAACAATATACAATATCTTAATCACTATTATTTGACAAGTACATCATGGGGCGTTATTTTTATACATTTGCGTTTGATATATTTGCGTGCAGCAAGATAATTTGAGAATTGTTCTTATTAATACAAGTTTTTGACTTTCGTTTAGGCGTC
>NW_018459722.1:0-467 GCF_002113885.1 Mizuhopecten yessoensis
TGTGGTCGGTTACACAGTGGATAGCGCACTTGCGTTTCACCAAGGCGGCCGGAGTCACCTGCCTGATCACGAAGGTTCCCTAGGGGAACCCCTGTTTTCCATCTACATTAAGACATCCGGGCCAACAAGAAGTATTAATATCCATTGAAAAACTTGTTTTACAATTGTTGTAAAATAGATAAATTTATACGTAATTATTTCATATACTCCACGAATGACAAAGTAATTAAAAGCATTTACCTCAAATACTTAAAATACATCACTGATCATAATCACACATGATTATTCTTCGGGTTCTTCCACAATTTTCCCTGAATTTTATTCTTTCTGTGATGTATGAGGTAAGCTGAAGGAAATCGCACACTTGGGGTTTCAGAGAGGAATATTATAAACAGCTTATAATCTCACATGTCCTTTTTATGAAACCTTCCGTTTACTTTGTTCGATACTTACTTCGGCATGTTTGC
>NW_018459723.1:0-467 GCF_002113885.1 Mizuhopecten yessoensis
TTTTGTATTTAGCAACATTGAAGTATCCATTTATTGACATTTTTTCCCGTTGTCAAGTTGTTCCACGGCTAGATGATAAATTGTATCCGTACCAACATTGTATCACAATATGAATATGTGCCACAATGGACAGGTAAATCTTGCAATCGGGAACCGTCGGCACTTTCCGTAAACGAGAGATACTGTGTTTTCTCGTTTACGGAAAGTTCCGACGGTTCCCGATTGGTAAATCTTGCTCAAAATAACAAAAAATATCAACTTCCGGCATTAAAAGGACTGCACAGGACATCACGTAACTCGCGAGTTAAAACCGGAAGTTACGCTTAAAATTAGACTAGGAATTCCAAAATAAGCGGTACTCAAGCAAATAGAACATAACAAGGGAAAGGCGGATCTACGACCGAGGAATTAAAATCGTTGGCGCCGGAAATGACGACGATGACAATGATTGTGACGTAAGGTCTATT
>NW_018459724.1:0-468 GCF_002113885.1 Mizuhopecten yessoensis
GGAAGAGCAAACATAAGAAGTTTTCGATGTCACTTACAGTGTCCTTTTGTCCGGATAGACAAGGAGATCGGGGGGCACTAAATCACGTATACAGTTAATGTAGAAATTCGTAAACAAGTCGATGTTTTATGAGTTCGCGACCAGTGCGTTCTCATACATCACGAAACAGAGGGCAATATAAAGCTTAGTCAATAATATCAAAGACACCTTACACTCATCAGTCAATATCAGAGTCACTAAACACTAACCTTATGGGATATCACGTATTGACCGAGTTTAGTCACACCCCATCTAAAGTCAGATTATTCCAAATGTTACGCCTGCACAAAAACGTTGAAATCTGTCCAATACAGTTCGTATCAAACTGAAAAGTATTAAATGTTAGCAAGGCTATCATTAAATTTGGTAGGCGTTTTTGAAAGAATGAAGGCATTCTCTATTCTTTCCAACAAACGCAATGCAATGTAC
>NW_018459725.1:0-468 GCF_002113885.1 Mizuhopecten yessoensis
TGACACATCATACAAGTGTCATAGTGATGCATCATACAGGTGTCATATCATAGTGACACATCATACAGGTGTCATAGTGATGCATCATACAGGCATCATGTCATAGTGACATATCATACAAGTGTCATAGTGACACATCATACAGGTGTCTTAGTGATGCATTATACATGTACAGGTGTTATAGTGACATATCATACAGGTGGCATAGTGATGCATCATACAGGTGTTATAGTGACACATCATACAGTTGTCATAGTGATGCATCATATAGGTGTTATAGTGACACATCATACAGGTGTCATAGTGATGCATCATACAGGTACAGGTGTTATAGTGACATATCATACAGGTGTCATAGTGACACATCATACAGTTGTCATAGTGATGCATCATACAGGTGTCNTAGTGACACATCATACAAGAGTCATAGTGACACATCATACAGTTGTCATAGTGATGCATCATACA
>NW_018459726.1:0-468 GCF_002113885.1 Mizuhopecten yessoensis
TGATATTAAACCGTAATAACAGTAATATAGAATCCCACTGAAATGGGTTTTTTTACATTGAAAACGCACATGATTTTTTTACGCACTTATCAACATGATTGTGTTTAGAAAGTGAAAGCAACGCAAGCGACACCAAACGAAAATGTATCATTTCCTGCATTTTGCTTTCTTAGATATGGAAACATGTGGTTGACAAATATAATAATAGGTATACTTTAAAGAATCTTGTATGTTAAGTGATTACACAGCAAAGTCAAAAGTAGGATACACATAATTCGATTGTCAAAGGATGTAAATTATAAAGAGTGTATACGTCATTGTTATACGTATAAGGTTAAAAAGACGTTACGCGTATTATAAGTTATTTGTTCATTTCCGCAAATAATTCGTCCCAAGTAATATCACAATACGAACACGTGTTTCCAAAGACGTTACTTATTGTTTTATAACATATAAGTACCAACACGG
>NW_018459727.1:0-468 GCF_002113885.1 Mizuhopecten yessoensis
CTTGTGCCATTTACCCTACCACAGCTTGTGTCATTTACCCTACCAGAGCACGTGTCATTTACCTTACCACAGCTTGTGACATTTAACCTACCACAGCTTGTGTCATTCACCCTACCAGAGCATGTGTCACTTATCCTACCCCAGCATGTTTCATTTACCTTACAACAGCTTGTGCCATTCACCCTACCACAGCTTGTGTCATTCACCCTACCAGAGCATGTGTCACTTATCCTACCCCAGCATGTTTCATTTACCTTACAACAGCTTGTGCCATTCACCCTACCACATCTTGTGTCATATACTCTACCACAGCTTGTGTCATTTACCCTACCAGAGCATGTGTCATTTATCCTACCCCAGCATGTTTCATTTACCTTACAACAGCTTGTGCCATTCACCCTACCACATCTTGTGTCATATACTCTACCACATCTTGTGTCATTTACACTACCACCGCATGTGTCATTT
>NW_018459728.1:0-468 GCF_002113885.1 Mizuhopecten yessoensis
AAAATTGTACAAATGGTGGGGCTGACTCCCCAGGGGGCTTAGGAGTGAGGCCAAAAGGGGGCCATTTGGCTATATTGCTACAACCGACTTCTTCTGTAGAACTGTGCACTGGATATCAATCATATTTGATCAAAAGCATTCCTGGGAGGCAGGGATTTAAAATTGTCCAAATGGTGGGGCTGACTCCCCAGGGGGCTAAGAGGCGGGGCCAAAAAGGGTATTTGGCTATACTGCTTTAAGCGACTTCTTCTCTGGAACTAAGAAATGGATATCAACCATATTTGACTGGAAGCATCCCTAGGTGGTGGTGATTAAAAATTGTACAAATGGTGGGGCTGACTCCCAAGGGGGCTAAGGGGCGGGGCCAAAAGGGGGCCATTTGGCTTTATTGCTACAAACGACTTCTTCTGTGGAACTGTGCACTGGATATCAACCTTATTTGACTGGAAGCATCTCTAGGTGGTGGAG
>NW_018459729.1:0-468 GCF_002113885.1 Mizuhopecten yessoensis
TCTGCGTCTCCATGCACCTCAAAACCCCAACTTGTTGATGTATAGAAAAAAAGTTGTTTGCTCCTCGATTGTTAATATTGGTAAAGCCAACTCCGCTTTAAGTATTTGAACTTCGAAGTGAAGTGTACAACCCATGCACAAAGAAGCCACGCTATGGTACATTTAATATCATTAATAACTGCCGAGGTGATTTCGTAACGAGTTTAAGATTTTGGAATAAATATAAGCTTTTCTATAGCCACTCACATTTGGTTCAAACTTAATGCACGAATCTTTTTGCGATATATGTTGAAAATTGATTTTGCAGGTGGCATTCATTGGAGGTGCACAATTTTGTTGTAAATAGATAAAAAAAAATCCNTCCATAGCTGTAAATCCTTCAAGTCATGAAATATTACAAAAAGTCTTTGGGAGCACACATTCTACATAACTTAAATAACATTGACAGAATGAGCCATAGGCCGAATC
>NW_018459730.1:0-468 GCF_002113885.1 Mizuhopecten yessoensis
TTAGTTTTAATTGTTGTTTGAGCATACGCAGCATATTATATATATATATCTTTATTAGTAAAAAAAACTATCCATATGTATCTTAACATAGTCAAATAGGTTGTGTCTATTGAACAAACAATGATCGAAATTGCCCACGTATCTCCTTAACTATTGTCTTTTTGGTATCATTGCTGGTGTCATTAATTACACACCGTTATAACGAATAATTTTGTAAATTCTATGGAAGCAAAACAATTATTTCCGAATGGCTGATTTTCTCACAAATCTTCATGACTATCCGTAAGTAAATCGATAAGACAAGATCACCAATCGATACCACATCTGTCATTTGAAGAACATATATACGACGACCGACTAAGAAAGCATACACTCGGAATGACCTCGTATTAAATACATGATGTAATAATTAAATTCTTTTCATCCGTGCATGGAAGTAAATTTTTCCTTTGACCTTGGTGAAAGTTG
>NW_018459731.1:0-468 GCF_002113885.1 Mizuhopecten yessoensis
CTAGTAAAGTGAACCACTGTAGCCTGTATACTAGTAAAGTGAAAAGTTTTATATAATAAAAAAAAATACCTAATTTAACCAGGAAGTGAAGATTGTCTTTTGATTGAGCTGACATGTGGCCCCATAATGTAAAATGTTTTTTATTGCCTTTAGAAGGTAAGGTATCAAGGACAATGTGCCATCGCCCACTGCTGTAGTTCTCTTATAGTAAAGGGAACGAACTGAAGCTGATTTAATAGTAAAGTGAAGTTCTTTAACTTTCTAATACTTAAGTAAGACTATTGTAGCCTATGACATGTCGCAAAGTGGATCAACTGTATCATTTTAACTTTAAAGTGAAACTACAGTAGTTTTATTTAAGTAAAGTAAAATTACTGTAGCTTTAGAAAAGTAAAGTGAAACAACTGTATTTTTTATAATAGAGAAGTGAAACTTTTCTATTCTACATGAGTATAGTCTAAGTGAACC
>NW_018459732.1:0-468 GCF_002113885.1 Mizuhopecten yessoensis
GAATTCAACTTCCTATACAACGACTAAGTATCTGACGAATTACGGCAACGTTCTTTTAAAATACTTTTCGAACATAATAGTTTTATTTTTCCTTTCTTTATTCTGCATAAAAAAAGATCTTTTGATAGGAAACAAAGTATATCCTCAATATCTTATAATTGACACAAACATGCCCAGTATATAAAACCGTCCTTTTGTATGGTAACTTTATGCAACTTCTTTCAGATATATGATATGCTACTGATTCGTGTTTCAATAGGTGAAATAGAAAGGTTGTATGAGATAATTAAGTGTTCATTTCGCATTTCAAAAGAACAAATACAATTTTACACTCAATTTATTTAAAATTTTCATATTTTTTTACTTCTTTTATTTCTCTAATCCACGATTTTATTTTACTTTNATTATTTTACTTTAAAATCTTAATCTATGTTTTAAGTTGACAAAATGCTTGTAACTTTTTATGTT
>NW_018459733.1:0-468 GCF_002113885.1 Mizuhopecten yessoensis
GAGCAATAATTGGTACTGAATTGACAGTTATCAAAACACCGATTAACGTGATGTTGCGTTAGAAATGTGCCATTTATCTGGATGTCCATGTCTGACGTGCTTGTTCTTCTGCAAATGCTTCCGAATGAATAAAAACATACTTCAACGTGTTACAAATTGTTTATTTCGACGGAAACGATAACAAGTATACCTGAAACATCCTGGAAAAGTTAGAAAAAGAAAGAAAAGTAAGGAAATTATTTTCAGCAGCATTAAATTGTGATGTGAACATCATATCTATTGAAACATTACTCTTTTCAATAAAACATATTGTACTAAATGTATATGCATAGGCCTGGTCAGTGAGGGTTTTTTTTAACGTCAATTATGATTTTTCACTTAGTAGCTGGATATTAAAAATATATATACAATAGTGTTCATTTTAAAAAAAACTTGGAAAGTATAGATGCATAATTAATTAAATGTATT
>NW_018459734.1:0-468 GCF_002113885.1 Mizuhopecten yessoensis
ATGATACTGTGGTTACTTTACATAATGTATCACAATACTGTGGTCACAATGCATATTGTATCACGATACTGTGGTCTTGATAAATATTGTACCACGATACTGTGGTCACGATACATAATGTACCACGATACCGTGGTCACGATACATAATGTATCACAAAACTGTGGTCACGATAGATATTGTATCACAAAACTGTGGTCACGATAGATATTGTACCACGATACCATGGTCACGATACATAATGTATCACGATACATTATGTATCACGATACATTATGTAGCATGATACTGTGGTCACGATACATTATGTATCACAATACTGTGGTCACGATACATAATGTATCACGATACTGTGGTCACGATACATAATGTATCACCATACCGTGGTCACTATACATAATGTATCACGATACTGTGGTCACTATACATAATGTATCACGATACTGTGGTCACGATACATATTGTACC
>NW_018459735.1:0-468 GCF_002113885.1 Mizuhopecten yessoensis
CAATCCTATATTTTACTGATAGATAAAATGTTGTAATTCATTTAACATTTCAGCTATCTAATCAGTTATAGGCTTTATATGTTAAGAAATGTATCATCTACAATATTGAAATAGAAAATATTATGTTGTTGAGCAATTACATAAAAATGGGGGTAACTTATTACCCTACTTGTTCCAATAAAAGTTGCGATCAATCCTATATTTTACTGATAGATAAATTGTTGTAATTCATTTAATATTTGAGTTATTTAATCAGTTATAGGCTTTATATGTTCAGAAATGTATCATCTACAATGTTGTATTGTTCAATATTGGGTTACTGAGCAAATAAAAAAAAATGGGGGTAACTTATTACCCTACTTGTTCCAATAAAAGATGCGATTAATCCTANAAGATAGATAAAATGTTGTAATTCATTTAACATTTCAGCTATCTATACAGTTATAGGCTTTATATGTTCAGAAATGT
>NW_018459736.1:0-468 GCF_002113885.1 Mizuhopecten yessoensis
CAAGCCCATTGGGCCTCTTGTCTAATCTTGATGAGTTAAGTAGGCACACCCTGTCACAGTTTACAAGCAAAAATAATTTAAACTTTCACATAATGATTATGCAACAAAGTGGAGGTGACTTTTGGGGGGTTTGGCATTGTTCGGAACTTTAAAACCAACATAAAAAAACAAAGAAACTTTGCTAATTAATTCAAAACATTATTTTATTTATCGTAACATTTATTAAACACATTCACACTGTAGCTTTAATTGAAATTATATGGAAAGATGTGATTACCTAAAGGCAAAAAAAAAAGAACACGTACATATTTCATACAATAAGGTGAAAAAATGAAACAAAGTTCCTAAGGTGAAACAGAATATAAAAAATACAAATACTGTGCATGTCTCCAATCAAACTTTCTCCATAATCCAAGTTTATAATAATTTTTACAGATTGTCACATTTCAATATAGCGTAACACACACA
>NW_018459737.1:0-219 GCF_002113885.1 Mizuhopecten yessoensis
ATGGGGCGTTATTATATGTTGTTTACATTATCACTCTGGTATGGGGCGTTATAATATGTAGTTTACATTATCACTCTGGTATGGGGCGTTATAATATGTAGTCTACATAATCACTCTGGTATGGGGCGTTATTATATGTTGTTTATATTATAACTCTGGTATGGGGCGTTATTATATAGAGTTTACATAATCACTCTGGTATGGGGCGTTATTATATGT
>NW_018459737.1:230-468 GCF_002113885.1 Mizuhopecten yessoensis
AGAGCGTTATTATATGTAGTGTACATAATCACTCTGGTATGGGACGTTATTATATGTAGTTTACATTATAACTCTGGTATGGGGCGTTATTAAATGTAGTTTACATTATAATCTGGTATGGGGCGTTATTATATGTTGTTTACATTATAACTCTGTATGGGGCGTTATTATATGTAGTGTACTCTGGTATAGAGCGTTATTATATGTATTTTACATTATCACTCTGG
The DNA here is from genome assembly GCF_002113885.1 of Mizuhopecten yessoensis. NCBI lineage: Eukaryota > Metazoa > Mollusca > Bivalvia > Pectinida > Pectinidae > Mizuhopecten > Mizuhopecten yessoensis. Next base: position 458 of record NW_018459737.1, read on the forward strand.
TATGGGGCGTT
>NW_018459738.1:0-468 GCF_002113885.1 Mizuhopecten yessoensis
GAAAGAAAAACAATTAACAATTAATAATTCAAATTGACAGTAGTATAGACCGGTAAGGCTGTAATCCCATTTACTTGTATTAGCAATTGCAGATATGTTTGTAAAACACTAAGCTCCTGACCTTGGCCAAGTCCTATCATGGCAAATTTGACCTTTGACCTTTGACCTTCACAAAGACCCTAGCCCTTACAAAATATGAAGCTTTGACCTTGACCTTTCTGTTAACAAAATATTAATTAAGTCACTATCTAGTATAATTCAGACAATTTTTTATCAGAAAAGTGCATCAACAAATTTAAGATATTTTTAACTAAATTGAGATTATTTTATGTTGTCAACACTTGCCTTGTTCAGCCAACCATAGCCTTCATTCTTTTGCATCACAGCAGAAGATACTCTTGCTTTCAAGGACTTGGTACCACCGTAAAACCTGAATAACAACACAATATAGAATTAAAAACAATTCAG
>NW_018459739.1:0-468 GCF_002113885.1 Mizuhopecten yessoensis
GCAATTTTATTTATTATTGGTAGTGATGCAAAATAAGTTCTGACAAGTTTACAACAGGCAGCCTTAATACAATCTGCACATAGTAAACACAATCTGTACATAGTAAACACAATCTGTACATATTATTTTCCACAAAATAACAACAGCATTTAAAGAAGTGTTACATCATTGTGAGTGAAGGATACACTGACATATTTTAATGTAATTTTAGTTTAATAATAGAGTCTGTTTCTAATTTTATTTGTTTTATAAATATACATTGCTAAATTTTGAATTATATTTTTGTTTTCCGATGAAATAAATTCTACATTTTTTCATGTTTGGTCGGAAAAAGTACAGTATCTCCTGTATACATATGTTGACCTAATTTCAGAGTATATATAAGTATACTTAAAAATAACTCACTGAAACTTTTTATGTTTTCTTGAAAATACCCCCAAAAACTTGTTTCTCCAACAACTTGAATGT
>NW_018459740.1:0-468 GCF_002113885.1 Mizuhopecten yessoensis
ACAGTATGAACATACTGGGGATGTAATCGTTAGAATGCCCAATGACAATATGAGCATACTAGGGATGTAATCGTTAGAATGCCTAATGACAGTATGAACATTCTAAAGATTACATCCTGTCATTAGGCATTCTAAAGAATACATCCCCAGTATGTTGATACTGTCATTAGGCATTCTAGGGGGTACATCCCCAGTATGTTCATATTGTCATAGTATGCTCATATTGTCATTGGGCATTCTAACGATTACGTCCCTAGTATGTTCATATTGTCATCTGGCATTCTAACGATTACGTCCCTAGTATGTTCATATTGTCATCTGGCATTCTAACGATTACATCCCCAGTATGTTCATACTGAGGATGTGATCGTTAGAATGCCTAATGACAGTATGAACATACTCAGGATGTAATCGTTAGAATGTCTAATGACAGTATGAACATACTGGGGATGTAATCTTTAGAATGCC
>NW_018459741.1:0-468 GCF_002113885.1 Mizuhopecten yessoensis
TACACGTAGTAATTGCAGGTAAGAGTTATCGTTCTTGAAAAACTTTACAGTAGGGAAATAGGTAGCCGGTTTCCTGAAGTACAGAAAAATGAACACATGTGTCTCATTGAAAAAAACAAGAGGCCCAATGGGCCTGCATCGTTCACCTGTTATTAATCTAACACTTGTAATCTTAAGATTTCATAATAACCTATTAAAAGATTTAAACATATGACGCCTCTGACCTTGATTGTTGAACAAGGACATTAGGTTGAAAGTGGATCAAGGTCATTCTTTTGAACTAACATGGTAGTCCTTCATCCCAGCATGCTACAGGCCCAATTTCAGTACCCTGGCCATTTTGCTTATTGAAAAGAAGTCGCTTGAAGATTTTACGACATTTGACCCTGTGACCTATAAAGTTGGTCAAGGTCATTTAGTTGGACAAACTTGATGGTCCTTCATCCCAGCATGCTACAGGCCCAATAT
>NW_018459742.1:0-468 GCF_002113885.1 Mizuhopecten yessoensis
ATAAACACTGGATACCTATATAACTGTACTGTTGTCTCTATGGTCTAATAAACGCACGATACCTGTATAACTGTACTGTTGTCACTATGTTCAAATAAACCCAGGATACCTATATAACTGTACAGTTGTCTCTATGGTCAAATAAACGCACGATACCTATATAACGGTACTGTTTTCTCTATGGTCAAAAAACACACGATACCTATATAACGGTACTGTTTTCTCTATGGTCAAAAAACACACGATACCTATATAACTGTACTGGTGTCTCTATGGCCAAATAAACACACGATACCTATATAACGGTACTGTTTTCTCTATGGTCAAAAAAACACACGATACCTATATAACTGTACTGGTGTCTCTATGGCCAAATAAACACACGATACCTATATAACTGTACTGTTTTCTCTATGGTCAAAAAAACACACGATACCTATATAACTGTACTGTTGTCACTATGGTCAA
>NW_018459743.1:0-468 GCF_002113885.1 Mizuhopecten yessoensis
AGTACCTTTATATACTGTGTATACATAATCCTATCTTTACATTATATGTACACTACATTCTGTATTTCTTTAATGGGAGGTGTATACCTGATGTAAAGGAGCTGATACCTGATGAACAAAAGGCGTTACCTAATGTAAAGAAGGAGTAAACCTGATGTATGGGAGGTGTATATACCTGATGTATGGAATGTGTATATACCTGATGTATGGGAGGTGTTTACCTGATGTATAGGTGGTGTATATACCTGATGTATGGGAGGTATATATACCTGATGAGTGATGTATTGGAGGTGTATACTATATACCGGATGTCTAGGTATACCTGATGTATGGGAGGTGTATTCCTGACGTATGGGAGTTGTTCACCTGATGTATAGGTGGTGTATATATACCTGATGCATGAGAGGTGTATATACCTGATGTATGGGAGGTGTATACCTGATGTAAAGGAGCTGATACCTGATGAAT
>NW_018459744.1:0-219 GCF_002113885.1 Mizuhopecten yessoensis
TCCATGAAAACCTAAGGAAAGTGATCTAATTCATAAAGTTCTCCAAGAAAACCTACGGAAAGTGATCTAATTCATAAAGATCTCCATGAAAACCTACGGAAAGTGATCTAATTCATAAAGTTCTCCATGGTAACCTAAGGAAAGTGATCTAATTCATAAAGTTCTCCATGAAAACCTAAGGAAAGTGATCTAATTCATAAAGTTCTCCATGAAAACCTA
>NW_018459744.1:235-468 GCF_002113885.1 Mizuhopecten yessoensis
GGAAAGTGATCTAATTCATAAAGTTCTCCATGAAAACCTAAGGAAAGTGATCTAATTCATAAAGTTCTCCATGAAAACCTAAGGAAAGTGATCTAATTTATAGAGTTCTCCATGAAAACCTAAGGAAAGTGATCTAATTCATAAAGTTCTCCATGAAAACCTTAGGAAAGTGATCTGGTTCATAAAGATCTCCATGAAAACCTAAGGAAAGTGATCTGGTTCATAAAGATCTC
>NW_018459745.1:0-468 GCF_002113885.1 Mizuhopecten yessoensis
ACTTATATATAGCAATCTAATTTCGTGGTCTAACGAACGGGACCTTCATTCCGATGTTTTCAAGATTCAATTTGAATACCATACAAAATATCACATCCATACCCGAGGCACGTGTCAACGGTGGGGCTGTTGGTTTGAGTACTGGACACGTCGATTAATCCGATATACACCAGTTTGTTCCCTTCATGGAATACAACATAACAGATATACTCTACTTTAAAACAAGTACAATCTACATACAAAAGATTACATACAATAAATGATTTCCAATCCTTTCCATGACTTCCCCCACAACTGCTTATCTGGTGCGGGGTCACCATTCCAGATTTCCATTTTTGTTTACATATTTTGACTGAATGCGTTAAGTTAACCAAAAATAGTATCTACTAATATTCCTCATGATCATTGTTTTCTTACGTTGTTGAAAAATAGTATCTACTAATATTCCTCACGTTCATTGTTTTCTTA
>NW_018459746.1:0-207 GCF_002113885.1 Mizuhopecten yessoensis
ATTTACCGATACAAATTCATAATTGTTTACCTATACAAACATATAATTGTTTCCCGAAAAAAACATATAATTGTTTACCGATACAAACATATAATTGTTTACCGATACAAACATATAATTGTTTACCGATACAAACATATTATTGTTTACCGATACAAACATATAATTGTTTACCGATAAAAACATATAATTGTTTAACGATACAAA
>NW_018459746.1:269-468 GCF_002113885.1 Mizuhopecten yessoensis
TTGTTTACCGATACAAACATATAATTGTTTACCGATACAAACATATAATTGTTTACCGATACAAACATATAATTGTTTACCTATAAAAACATATAATTGTTTACCAATACAAACATATAATTGTTTACCGATACAAACTTATAATTGTTTACCAATACAAACATATAATTGTTTACCGATAAAAACATATAATTGTTTA
>NW_018459747.1:0-468 GCF_002113885.1 Mizuhopecten yessoensis
ACCTGAGGGATATGCATAAAAAGAAATAAGTTATGTTTTTCTTTCTTTCTTTCAGACGAAAGATGGCGACGGACCCGGAGGAATGCCGATAGGTACGTTCGAGAACTTTGGTGTTTCATCGAGTTCAGAGAATTTATTTATTTCTGAGATTTCGCAAGCTGATAAATTAGCCATCCCGCCATGTATCCATGCTGTTTATTTTACACCAAATGCTTTATTTATTGCCAATATTCGATGTGCCTATACTGAAGCTATTGTTTACAATATGAACTTTGAACTTTTCTATCGACATTATCACTATTTACCTGAGCTGGACAATGCACTATGCGCGGTATTTCGTCACGCTCCACCGAGCCGAAAGCAGTTTACGCACGGGGGTGAAACCGTACTGTTGTGAATTTGTTCCCGTATGTGTTTCGATCATTAATTTATAAAAGAATAAAACTGTACTCTCTGATTGATTTGCCG
>NW_018459748.1:0-227 GCF_002113885.1 Mizuhopecten yessoensis
TATACTATATACTACATCAGGACTACAAAACTATAAACACTTTGTCTATACTTTATACTATATCAGGACAACAAAACTATAAACACTATATATATACTATATACTACATCAGGACAACAAAACTATAAACACTATATATATACTATATACTACATCAGGACTACAAAACTATAAACACTATGTATATACTATATACTACATCAGGACTACAAAACTATAAACACTAT
>NW_018459748.1:268-468 GCF_002113885.1 Mizuhopecten yessoensis
ACAAAACTATAAACACTATGTCTATACTATATACTACATCAGGACTACAAAACTATCAGGACTACAAAACTATAAACACTATGTCTATACTATATACTACATCAGGACAACAAAACTTTAAACACTATGTAAATACTATATACAACTTCAGGACAACAAAACTATAAACACTATGTGTATACTATATACCACATCAGGAC
>NW_018459749.1:0-468 GCF_002113885.1 Mizuhopecten yessoensis
TTTCCTCACTGAAATCGTGATCCAATAACTTTTGCTAGGTAAGATATCCTTATTGACAACGGGATCCGATGACTTATTCTAGATAAGGTTTCCTAATTGACATTGCTTATCCAATGACTTATTCTAGATAAGGTTTCCTCATTGACATTGCTGATCCAATGACTTATTCTATCTAAGGTTTCCTCATTAACATCGTGATGCAATGACTTATTCTAGGTAAGGTTGCCTCATTGACATCGTGATCCAATGACTTTTTCTAGGTAAGGTTTTTTCATTGACATTGCTGATCCAATGACTTTTCCAAGTTTTCCTCATTGACATCGCGATCTAATGACTTGTTCTAGGTAAGGTTTCCTCATTGACATCGTGATCCAATTACTTATTTTAGGTAAGGTTTCCTCACTGACATCGTGATCCAATGATTTATTCTAGGTAAGGTTTCCTCTTGGCATTGTTGATCCAATGACT
>NW_018459750.1:0-468 GCF_002113885.1 Mizuhopecten yessoensis
TGTGTCTTGTGTTAAGTTGGTGGTGTACACTTTACATGTATTGGTCTAAGTTGGTGTTGTACACTATACATGTGTTGATATAAGTTGGTGTTGTACACTATACATGTGTTGGTCTAAGTTGGTGTTGTACACTATACATGTGTTGATATAAGTTGGTGTTGTACACTATACATGTGTTGGTCTAAGTTGGTGTTGTAAACTATACATGTGTTGATATAAGTTGGTGTTGTACACTATACATGTGTTGGTCTATGTTGGTGTTGTACACTATACATGTGTTGGGCTAAGTTGGTGTTGTACACTATACATGTGTTGGTATAGGTTGGTGATATACACTTTACATGTATTGGTCTAAGTTGGTGTTGTACACAATACATGTGTTGGTCTAAGTTGGTGTTGTACGCTTTACATGTATTGGTCTATGTTGGTGTTGTACACAATACATGTGTTGGTCTAAGTTGGTGTTAT
>NW_018459751.1:0-468 GCF_002113885.1 Mizuhopecten yessoensis
GTTGTGTCAAACACTATTATTACTGTTTTAACCTTTGTACTATATATAACATATAAAAAATATAGGGTTTTAAATAAAGGGAAAAGTGTTCAAAATTGCCGATTTTCAACCCACCCAGTGCCAATACAGATTAACTGTGTTTTAGGGGGTAGGGGTACACTATTCGTTATAACTTTTTTTTATTAAACTACCTACATCATCATGTGATATAACAATTTAAAGGTAGCATAACACTTGTTCCTAATATATGAAGTTTTATCAGATTATGTTGATTGAATGACGTCATAACACTGACAAAAGTATCCCCCCTTGCAAAAACAGAGAATTAAGTAAAATTATGATTAAAAATAAAAAATAAACCATAAAAAAAATTATTTGAGATATTATTATGGTTTTTTGAACATTGTATGAAGAAAATACATGCATATATGGAGAGGAATATTGTTTAAAATGTCAATATTTTAGCCA
>NW_018459752.1:0-468 GCF_002113885.1 Mizuhopecten yessoensis
TGGATAGCGTAGGTTGTGAGGAATCAGTTGGTGTTAGACGTTTAATGAGTTATTTAGCTCAAGTGGCCGGTGACAAATCTAAGAAAGGCAGCAGTATAATGACTGGTTCTAAATCAGAAGGATTTAATTTTAGCAGCTCTGATATGGACATGATGATAGTAATAAATGAAGTAAAGGTAGTTCAGCCACACGATGACATACAGGAAGGGGATGTCAATCACATGATTTTGGTCACGGATGACACTGGTTGTAGACCTGGCTATACGTTACTCAGGCTTTACAAAGAAGGCGTTGATCCGGAAAAAGATGTAATGAGTGCATTGGCAGATGTTAATGGTTCATTGTATCTGTCCAGCCTTTTGTATATTAGCAACGTGTTACCGCCAAATTGTTACCAACACGGACCCTGCTCATCGATTCAGACAAATAGTAAAAATAAGAAGGAAATAGATATTGCATTTTCTTTCC
>NW_018459753.1:0-468 GCF_002113885.1 Mizuhopecten yessoensis
GGTTATAAACCGGTACTATATGATTGACTGATTATCAGCCTGTTAAAATCTGGTTATAAACCGGCACTATATAATTCACTATTTAAGAGCCTGTTATAATCTGGATATAAACCGGTATTATATAATTCACTATTTAAGAGCCTGTTATAATGTGGTTATAAACCGGTACTATATGATTGAGTGATTATCAGCCTGTTATAATCTGGTTATAAACTGGCACTATATAATTCACTGATTAAGAGCCTGTTATAATCTGGTTATCAACCGCTACTATATGATTCACTAATTAAAAGCCTGTTACAATCTGGTCATCAACCGATTTTATTGGATTAACTGATTAAGATCCTGTTATAATCTGATAACAAAAACGATACTTTATGATTAACGAATTAAGACCCTGTTATAATCTGGTTATAAACCGGGACTATATGATTCACTAATCAAGAGCCTGTTATAATCTGGTTATAA
>NW_018459754.1:0-468 GCF_002113885.1 Mizuhopecten yessoensis
AATTACCATACATCCTACAGCATTTTCGTCCTATTATGACTCGTCAGGATTACTAAAAAACAAAAGTTAGATATCCAAATTGTCTAAAATACTGCTGTAACAGAGGAGGAGGTGAGTAAAACCCCTTAAACTATTATTTAAAAATTAGGATAAGAAAGACAACACCTTTACGTACCCGTAGACGACGGTTTCCGAGATTTATCGAATACCTCCAGTGCGGATGGTTGTCTATCATACCTTTCTAACAGCACATACTCGGCAGAACTTTTGTACATACACAAAAGAATATCCTGGTAATCTTCTGTGACACAAACGTGTGCCTGAAAAAACAATCCAATCGTCATATTCATATCATTAAATACCTCAATTCATAGGTGCCTGAACATATTAAAAACTCCGCCTTTCGATTGGAAAAAGAACAGTGTTCTTTTACCTAGAAATCATACCATTTACTGATTATTCTGAATT
>NW_018459755.1:0-468 GCF_002113885.1 Mizuhopecten yessoensis
ACACACAGGTAAGATACGGTACGACACACCGTTAGCCTATGGAACTACACACACGTATCATACGGATCGACACACAAGTATCATACGATTCGACACACAGGTAAAATATGGAACGACACGCATGTATCATACGCTACGACCCACGGGTATCATACGCTACGACGCACAGGTATCATATGCTACGACACCCACAGGTATCATACGGTACGACACACATACGGTACGACACACAGGTATCATACGCTACGACACACGGGTAATATGGTGATGCACACAAATATCATACGGTACGACGAACAAATCAATGAGGTACGACACACAGGTATCATACGGAACGACACACATGTATCATAAGCTACGACACACATGTATCATACGCTACGACACACGGGTATCATACGCTACGACACACAGGTATCATATGCTACGACACACATGTATCATATGGAACGACATACAGCTATCATA
>NW_018459756.1:0-468 GCF_002113885.1 Mizuhopecten yessoensis
TTAGGTGTGTTGTACATGTAGTAAGATATACTTGACGTAATAAAACAAGTGTTAGGTGTGTTGTACATGCAGTAAGATATTCTAGACGTAACAAAACAAGTGTTAGGTGTGTTGTGCATGTAGTAAGATATACTAGACGTAACAAAACAAGTGTTAGGTGTGTTGTGCATGTAGTAAGATATACTAGACGTAACAAAACAAGTGTTAGGTGTGTTGTGCATGTAGTAAGATATACTAGACGTAACAAAACAAGTGTTAGGTGTGTTGTTCATGTAGTAAGATATACTAGACGTAACAAAACAAGTGTTAGGTGTGTTGTACATGTAGTAAAATATACTAGACGTAATACAAAAAAGTGTTAGGTGTGTTGTACATGTAGTAAAATATACTTGACGTAATAAAACAAGTGTTAGGTGTGTTGTTCATGTAGTAAGATATACTAGACGTAATAAAACAAGTGTTAGGTGT
>NW_018459757.1:0-468 GCF_002113885.1 Mizuhopecten yessoensis
ATAGGTCTATGGTTCTGTTGAAAAGGAAAATAACAAAACTTAATAAATAGTAAACATGTTTAGCAAATTATTTTTAAAATACTTTAGAGTGAATTACAGTTTCCATAAAAAGATAATGGAAACCACACCCAAAAATGCGTTTATCAAAGAAAGATATTTTAACTTTTTCAAATATTTTAACAAATGCAAACATACTAATTCCATAAAGGTTACTCTAAAATATAGTATTTCAAATAGCTCAATACTAATATGTTTCATACACTTACTCTGAAATAAGTAGAGTTCTGTTCACCGCAGTCGGTATAATATATGTCGGTATAGGTTTCTATGTCTGGTCTGGTCTCTGTCCAGTGCGGGAGTGAAGATACAAGACGTACAAGTGTACGAGCTGACATGTGATCACGTGACAAGACATTTACATACCAAAACAGCACAGGTAACAAACACTTGAGACACACGTTGACCAGA
>NW_018459758.1:0-468 GCF_002113885.1 Mizuhopecten yessoensis
CATTAGCTCTCCACCCCTGTGTATGAAACTGTGAATGTTGGACCAATGTGGGATGATATCGCTCCATCTCTAGTCTTAATGAACGGTTCTTATCTCTAACTACTGCTGGTGTGGCACGCAGTGCTTTCCCTGGTTTATCTTCTGTGCCAAATTCCATACGACAAACTCTTTTTGATGATCTGCTATTTTTGGTAATCTCAGGCAGTAATCAGAACATCTGTGAATATTAACCCTGTTGGTGAGAAGGAGATGGTCCTCAAGCAGAGATTCCTGTGATTCACTAACATCCATAAGTAACTTTAAAAGAGGATTTTTTTCCTCAGGTGGAGGAGGTCCTGTTCCCTCAGGCGGGGGCCATAGGTCTTTCTTTGAGTTTCCTGTTTCTTCTNTTCTTTGCCTGCAGGATGGCAAGCTGTCATTCCCAAGTTGGATTTGGCCCATTGTGACAGATGTTCAGCACAGTCATCA
>NW_018459759.1:0-468 GCF_002113885.1 Mizuhopecten yessoensis
GTTTGGGATCAGGTTATCATGTTTATTGCTAATTGACCAAAAGTTTAGTTATCTTATTAGTGTAAATATTTAAACAGATCAAAGTATGATTATACAAATCTTATCAAAACAAATACAATGTCCATTCGTCCAAATCAGTTTTACGTATTCAAACCTCGAATGTTTAGTACACATCTTTAACTATCTATAAAATAATTTTCAAAAAGGTGATTTTATCAAGCTAACCAGAGTTACTAAACTGTTCGGCCTTGAATGACAAATCATATATTAAGCTTCAGAAACATACGAGCCGCGTTGTTCTTGCACATTGTACGATCACGCGCTAAGCCTCTGTAATCGCAATTAAGGGGATTGTTCAAAGTCCGGAAAATAGGTTCAGCATACAAGTTATTAACCACCTTTATCAGACAAAACTATAAACTTAACCCACTTTTCTCTGTCAACAGGACTAAAGTACAGAATACGGGA
>NW_018459760.1:0-468 GCF_002113885.1 Mizuhopecten yessoensis
TGTCCTCTCTCGGCTCCGCACTGGGCACACTTATCCTACTCATTCGTACCTTTTAAAACAAGAAGATTCACATTCATGCCACGCATGTGACACTCCATTTACAGTGGAACATTTTTTAATAGAATGTTCCATTTTAAAACACATTCGTGATAATTACTTTCGAGTCCCGGATGCTGAAAACTCTTTTCAGTTCCGTGGATTCGAAGGCATTATTTAACTATTTGAAAGACATCGATCTATTCTATAGACTCTGACGTCTTTTAACCCACCTTATCATTTTTGACGTTATATATATCACATAGTCCATATCCTCTATTCGTTATTTTTTTATGAGCTCACCTGGCCCGAAGGGCCAAGTGAGCATATCCCATTGCGCAGCGTCCGTCGTCCGTCAACTTTTCCTTTAAAACGTTACTAGTCCTGAACGGCTAAGAGGATTTTGACCAAATTTGGTCTGGAGCATCATTG
>NW_018459761.1:0-257 GCF_002113885.1 Mizuhopecten yessoensis
CTGATACGTAACTATCACTGTTAACACGATGATATACTGATACGTCACTATCACTGTTAACACGATGCTATACTGCTACGTAACTATCACTGTTAACACGATGATATACTGATGAGTAACTATCACTGTTAACACGATGATATACTGATACGTAACTATCACTGTTAACACGATGATATACTGATACGTAACTATCACTGTTAACACGATGATATACTGATACGTAACTATCACTGTTAACACGATGATATACTGAT
>NW_018459761.1:265-468 GCF_002113885.1 Mizuhopecten yessoensis
ACACGATGATATACTGATACGTAACTATCACTGTTAACACGATGATATACTGATACGTAACTATCACTGTTAACACGATGATATAGTGATACGTAATTATCACTGTTTACACGATGATATACTGATGAGTAACTATCACTGTTAATACGATGATATAATGATGAGTAACTATCACTGTTAACACGATGATATACTCATACGTA
>NW_018459762.1:0-468 GCF_002113885.1 Mizuhopecten yessoensis
TAAAGGTATTTAATTTTGTAATACTTGTTAATTTCGTGATATATTCATATTCATAGTACTTACGACAATGTGTAGTAAAATGTCTGTTGCACACACCTAGATATATGAACAATATTTAGGAATCAGAAGAAATAAGTGAAATAAATCTTATAACGAACTCGCGGGCGCGCAAAAACCTCGGAGGACACTCGGAGGACACTCATTAGGGTGACCCGTTGGGACTGTGTATTAGTAGGTCTTCTTTTTTATTCCAGGGACAGGGCTATCGTTGCCACTATGTCTAGCCTTTCGGCTGTGTTGGTGGCTATTACAACAAATCACATTTCGTAAAGCACGTTCCAGTGAAAATAATGCTAATATTGACACTTTTTGACACAACAAAGTTATTTAATTTTTGCCGTAAAAATTAGTACTACATTTCAGAAAATTATTCAACTTTCTATCGCTGTAAATTTCAAAAAGAAGTAT
>NW_018459763.1:0-468 GCF_002113885.1 Mizuhopecten yessoensis
TAAAATTATGGTATTATCACACTTATTTTTGTACTAATTTCCACTGCAGTATGATAATGTACCAGTTTCATAAGGATTAAAAAAACCCGAAATCGAGTTTCTTTTGATGTCTCGTTTTTCAACGGCTTCCAAAGTCGTGAAATGCTTTCAAAAACGAAAACTGTTCAACCAACAGTTTTTTGTAATAACCAAAAGATATAGCGATTTTCAATAACGAAAATTAATCTTTTTTTTTTTATAGAGGTAAATTAACGTATATTAGAAGTGCATTCAGCCATAACATACAAAGGAATTATGCAACTATGTGGTAGTCATGAATATACGGAAGTGTGCCAAGATGCTTAAAAAACAACACATCAAAACTAAAAAAAGGAGACTTTACAGGGTAATATACACCAATCTGAGGCCAGATAATTTTTTGAATTTATGATGGAAAAGTGCTGAAATGCAACCTCCGGCCATCTACAT
>NW_018459764.1:0-468 GCF_002113885.1 Mizuhopecten yessoensis
TGCTGTGATGTTATTTCTACAGGTGTATTGTGGTGTTTTGCTCGTTTCGTATGTTGATTCGTTGGTATACCATAATTTGTTCATTGATCAGTGTTACGTCAAGTTGTGTATGCGTTTCCATTGGTTCGTTCTGGGTGGTCAGTTTTGGCGTGTGTTTCTTTGTTGGTTAATAAACCACGCTAGCACCTTTTGAGGACTCAAAGGTGACGGACGGAGAGGTGTAATACCCAATGTATATGTATGTGTTTTATTAGAGTGATAGTTCTATTTGGATATAATATAAGTAAGGATAATTTATGATTTGTTAAATAAGAAATTATATATGATTATTGGATTTTTTTTTATATAAAAACGTAATAATGAGGGTCATGTAATTTGATTTTTTGTAAAAGGCGTTGTTACGTTGTGGTCATTTGACTAAGCTTCGATAAATTTATTCAAATGGCTGTATTTAAATTACAGTATATC
>NW_018459765.1:0-468 GCF_002113885.1 Mizuhopecten yessoensis
AATCAAGTGCGTTTGCAGGGGTTTCGTGAATGTCCAAGTAATGTCTCAGTAATCTTAATACACGATACATAATGTAGATATGTTTTATTAGGATTATTGAACAAACCTTTACAACATAAGGGACTTCAACAAGCGGTGTCCAAGAGAATGTAGGGTACCAGGAAGTGCATTTGTAAAAACAACCAACTTCTGTGGGGGAAAATTAAAGCATTACTTATTGCATAGCTCACCTGTACACATATACATAAATACTCATCTTTTCATGATGTAGAATAATTAAATAAATATACAAAATAATTGCTAACTCACCTGAGAATAGAATTGAAAGGCGTCACTTGTATCGGGGAAAACCTTCCTAGGCTACACCAAAACTGTCNGCTGTCTCGTTACGATTATACTTATGCAACACTGAATATATTGACGCATGCGATTGCGACTATCTAAATGCGATATACTTTCCATTCATTT
>NW_018459766.1:0-468 GCF_002113885.1 Mizuhopecten yessoensis
ATTTTCATAATAACAAGATCATCTCTGATAATTTTTCTCATGAAAAATGCTTGATTGAAAGTAACGCTATAACTATTAGATGTCGAGACGCCAAATCATTCTTAGACGATGGGGTCTCCAGAGGATGTGATAGATAAAGACGTTCTTAAAATGACACTTCGCCATTATGTAACAACTTGGCAACACAAAACTACAGGACATATAGGTATAGCGCTGACAAAACTGGATAGCGACAGACAGAAGAAATGATTGGTTAGTGGTTACTGTGTGACATCGAATACGTTGTGATCACATGTAAACCTTGATTTCAATGCATTTATAATTTTCATTAACGTTTTTTTCATAATCGTTTTAACATTTGTAAAATTATTACATCAATTATATCCAATTATGCAATATGAAATATATATGTGTAACTGTAGATGTTGTTTTGACCAATTGATCAGAGCTGCTATTTTTTACATGTAG
>NW_018459767.1:0-468 GCF_002113885.1 Mizuhopecten yessoensis
TAAATTAATTCTACCTGATTCAATTAGTCAAATAGCTTTGAGTGAATATAAAATTAATTGAATTGTTTTAGTATTAATATGTTATATTTTTGCCTTGAGTTAAATTCAGCATGCCTAAGACTAAAGCGAACTCCAGGACGGTTCCAGTTAAGGTTCATGGTACCAGGAAGAGGGGTCAAGAGGTTGCTGCTACAGGGTCAGCAGGGTTATCTCACAGTAATATTAGGTATACTAAAAACAGTGTCTGGTGACAGCTTTGTTTTTAGAAAGTTTATTAAGTTATCAAAGTTTGATATTTGATCACTTAAGCTTTCCGGCCACTTCCTTAAAATGATTTCAATTAATAAATCCACAGATGAAAAGGCCGGCAGTATACATGTATGTTAATACCATTAAAAGTTAAGTTAAATATCATTAAAGTATATAATATTAACCTTAAATGACTTATGCGGTATATATAATTATATT
>NW_018459768.1:0-468 GCF_002113885.1 Mizuhopecten yessoensis
CGTTGGTGTCTTCTGTGTTTGAGTGTCAAAAAAACGTATAGCATAATTCGGTATTACCGTTTAATGACAAATTGACTACACTGTGTCGTCGTTATGTTAGGTCGACAATTCAAATAAACAACAAAATACCGACAGTTACACATTGAATATCATACAATACAGTACTTATTGATGCGATGCTAAGTTATATCGAGGACTTAGATAATCTGAGTCCGTGATTATATTTATCTCGAAAATATAATTGAATTATGAAGGTTAAACTTTTTCTCTCCATATACATGTAATATACACAAGTTATAATTTAACATCTTGGTTCAATAATGTAAAGCAACTCGATCCACTCCTTTAGTCGGCTTAGTTTTAAAATTTGGGTAAAGGTACATCACACTAAACACACCGTGTCCAGTGCTTGATTGATAGCTTTTTTGCGTCCGCTTCACTACCGAGTAGTCCGGATAATCACAGGTA
>NW_018459769.1:0-468 GCF_002113885.1 Mizuhopecten yessoensis
TCTGACTAACATATATACCCCTGTCATATAACCTACATAATACGTGCTTTCATGAAAAACCTACGTAGACATCTCATCGTCATATCTAATGGTTCAACAGTGTATTTAAATGTGTATTCTTTTAAGATTTCCGTGGATACAATATGTAAAGGTTAACTGTGTGAGATGTTACTATTCGGGTTTGTCTATTCATATCCGGTTTTCTTTCTTTTTTCGGTTTTTATTTTTTAAACAATGTACGAACAATCCTTTAGGAAACATTTTACCATATTTTGACGGGTCATAGGTATGGTTTTTCTGTTTTGAATGTATATACGTATCGTGCTTCTTATATTTCATTTTATCTATCTGCAGATAGAGTGATGTTAACTGTTAAAGTGTATATTAAGAAATCATTATAAAGTGTGCTCACTACATTCGTCACAAACTTGAATTAGAAAACCCGTATCACTAGAGCCATACGGCCGA
>NW_018459770.1:0-468 GCF_002113885.1 Mizuhopecten yessoensis
CAACAGAACCATGAAAACTGCAAAGAATCACAATGATAACAAAACTAACAGCAAGACCAAGACCAAAAATGATAATAGAAACAATAGAATGATGAAAACAAAAGAACCAAACAGGACAACAACACCCAATAGAACAACAAGGACAACAGTACAAAGAAGAGCACACGTGATAAAAGTGACGACAAATGGGACAACAACAAATAAAACAACAAAGACGACAGGATCATGAAATCCACACATGATAGTAGTGACAACAAGTTGATGAAGACAACAAAACCAAACAGGACAACAACACCAAAGACAACAACAAAGACAACAGTAAAATGAACATAATGATAGTGACAACAGGATGCAGAAAAAAAACCCAGGACAACAACAGCAAATACAACAACAAAGACAACAGTGTAATGAACATAATGATAATGACAACAGGATGAAGAAAAAACCTGAAACAGGACAACAATAGCA
>NW_018459771.1:0-468 GCF_002113885.1 Mizuhopecten yessoensis
GGTATAGGTATGGTTGTGAGAGGTCAGTACATAATGTACTATATAAGTATAGGTATGGTTGTGAGAGGTCAGTACATAATTAAAATTTTTTTATTCGACTTTTTTACATAATCACATTTTACTACAGTTACATGCACATTACAATTGTTTCATATAGCTATTTTCATTCTGTAACTATATACCCATCAGAATCGTATATATATATATATATATACGATTCTGATGGGTATATAGTTACACCCATACCTATTAATCAANCATACCTATTAATCAACGAGCTATACCTATTAATCAACGAGCTAACACGTATATACCTATATATATACGTGTTAGCTCGTTGATTATAACCATACGAGCTAACCATAACCATATGGTTAGCTCGTATATAACCATACGTATATACCTATATATATACCTATACCTATTAATCAACGAGCTAACACGGACACATGAAGCATGCCTACATGA
>NW_018459772.1:0-468 GCF_002113885.1 Mizuhopecten yessoensis
CGCAGTAATCAGGTCAGAGTTATATTTGCAGTCCGGCATGTTGATATTGATCGTGCAACCCGAGAAGGTTGAATTGGTGAAAAATCCAGGCGTAAATTTATTTGTTGATCTCACAGACACTTGAGACAGGCAGCTGTTGTTCGGGATCAAAGCAGAAGATACCGATAAGTTCGGTAGTGACACTGTTAAGTCGCTCGGAGGTGTAAAGACCAACTTCAGTTATAGTCTCATAAGATGACGCTGCTATTGGCAGTACTTTAGTAGTAATATTGAAGGGTTTTGCCACACCAAATGTAAATATTTTAGTACACACGTATATCTATATAAAATTAAATAAATCATACAAAAATTTCAAAGTCCGTCTGCTGGTTAAAATTAAATAAAAATAAAAAATAAGTACCTCCCTAGCGCTTTTACCTCTTTGGCGGCTCATCAGGGGAACCCTCAGATGAGCCTCTAAAGATGTGA
>NW_018459773.1:0-468 GCF_002113885.1 Mizuhopecten yessoensis
TCACAGCTTTATGTCTGGGTCTGCCAATTGTCTGGTCTGGGAGATGCGTGGATAGCGTGCGATATACAAGTATAGAATGAGCATAATTAAGCAACCGTCCCAATTACCAATGGTGACGACCTGTCAATGGGCAATTTTACTGGTACAGTTCATAACGGTAGTGATGGCTGCCAGATGCTACTCCCGATAAAAATACCGTCTCGGCTGTCATGCAGATGGTTCCTGCTCAACTCCCCCTTTCAAGAGGTTTTTAGCCATGAACAAGTTCCTAATCAAAGAAAACAATTTAGTTTTCCTCCTCAACTTTTTATTTGCATTTGAAAACATATGAATAATAGATTAGGGGTGAATTGAATGTGGCCGATAATGTTCTCATCGTTTCTCATTCCGTGGTGTCTCCCTGTAATAGGCTTACTTATAAGCTTCTACGAAGGTTGAGCTGACGACCTGGTTATCGTTTCAGTTCAC
>NW_018459774.1:0-468 GCF_002113885.1 Mizuhopecten yessoensis
GATGCCCGAATTTGATATGTTTGAAGTTGCTCTGTTTGCCTACCGTCTTTAGAACCATCAATAGACCCGTTTCTTTGCCAGCATGTAAAACCAAAGGAGAAAAATTGGCGGCAATAAATGCAAAAGCTACATCCATCAATGAAGTCGAGATATACAAAGAACCGGAACCGGAAGGCTTACTTCTCCTCGTACGTGATGCCTATGTCCTGATCGTCAGCATAACTTGCGGAGAGGAGAAGCCATCATAATCTGTCCTGTACGGCACGGTTATGGTAAAGAAGAACAGGAATGGAGCATGTACAGTATTCCATAGCCTGATGTTCATGGACAGAGCTGGATCCATAGAGTGCCACACGAAGGTAAGCATAAACGTCGTTTGATCCAAAATACGCCGGCCACTAATAGAGGAAGTCTAATTGACCAGTGGTGATGACCTGTGCAGTACTTGCACATGGACTTTTGGTCTAT
>NW_018459775.1:0-468 GCF_002113885.1 Mizuhopecten yessoensis
ACGAATAAATCGATAGAGAAAAAATGTAACTTGCCATTTATTGAATTTCAGAAGTGTGTTGATGAAGTTGACAGTGCTCTTTCAAACATGGTTTCTGCATACACATTTATCTTCAACAGAAATCAATGCGATTTTTTTTATACAATCATGATTTTTGCTTTGCCGCTGCTGTAGGCAAAGCTTCGGTTTTCTTTCATGTAGAGAAGAAATGTAGGGTTTACACGCAAATCCGATTAAGAATTGCTTTCTGTTTCGACGTTTTTATGTATTTAGCTTTCATATCAGCAGCTATACGTCGTGTGTTTGATTGTGTTTAAAGAAATTCCGAGTCAAACATCACCATTCATCGTGCTCCGTGGTTGGCATGTTTACCAGAGATAAATTAAAATCTATAAAGATCATAGAAAATGGTGTGCTTGTTATTGGTTTCTAAAGATTACCTATTGGTATAAAGATACCTGTCTGAAT
>NW_018459776.1:0-468 GCF_002113885.1 Mizuhopecten yessoensis
GAATACGACACAGTTCAATCCAGATATACTAGTAACGGTAGGAATCACAGGTTAACCGTTCGAATAAAAGGTCCCTTCCTTATCCCGTGAAGTGTAAAAAGGTATAGTTCAGATTATAAAGAGAAAAGAAAAAATAGTGACGCGAAAGCAATTCGGTTTATAGATATGCTCATCTGTGAAGGAAACAATGTACATCTATCAAACCCGAAACGGTTTTATCGCTTATTTTAAGTCTTCATGATACGTTACATTTCTTTAACAAAAAACTGATTAAAAATAACTCCTATTTATTGTCTTCCATTTTTTTCTAATTCCATTAATTGATATCAACCACAGGCAACCGACATAGACGAGATCAACACACCAAACAGTGAAGTTATGTACAGACTTAAATGTCCCGATAACCTGAACAACAACTTCACCATTAACAGCACCACAGGTGAAATCATCGCCACACAGCCTCTGGAC
>NW_018459777.1:0-468 GCF_002113885.1 Mizuhopecten yessoensis
CCGAAATTTACATCGGGCCAACATTTCACGATTTCCCCCACAAAACATAATTTTGTTGGTACATGAATTCGTGGATTACGAGTACCCACTCAAACTGATAATTGCTTTATACAGCTGTATCAAACTTGTAATTACTTTGTGGACCTAAAAATTCGTGGTTGAAGGTTACTCGCGAAATCAACGAAATTCAAAACCCCACGAAATTTAGTGATTACACAGTTAGTGATATGGAACATTCATACACCAGGTAAGATTTCTTGAACAACCTTAGGGCTTTTGTTACCAAAATATAAAAACATTAATTTATTGTTTCCTTCATGTTCCTTGCTGTTTCTATACTCTTTTATCGTGTCTATGAGAAAGATGGCAAGTTTTGATTATCATTTCGAGGGTGAAGCCCGAGAAAAAATTGCTAAGGTAACCAATCTGACAAACATACCATCACCCATCTTTGGTTTGTGAATCTCA
>NW_018459778.1:0-468 GCF_002113885.1 Mizuhopecten yessoensis
GAGAATATTTTGCCATGATTGCTTAGGTATCCAGGGGAGCGATACAGGCCCTCTGGGCCTCTTTTTTTTTTAATATTGATGCACGTGCAATTATGAATATGGAGGATTCCCCTCAGGTGACATTGAATTAGTACACAAGTTTAAATCATAAATTTAAACAGACTTTGTAAAATTTTGAAACTTGTGTTCAGGATTCACCTAAAATATCCTTCATAAATCACTTTATTTACTGTTAGATTTGATATTGCGAATCAGGAACAATAGACATGCAAAATATAATGTATTCTTTTTTTTAATTTTGATTTATTGATTTTCGCCATAGAATTAAAAAGTTCAATATATAATAAACAACAAATTAAGATCCACGAAAAATAAGTGATTAAGTAAAATTAAAACCACATATAGTACATATTAATGGTATACCGATTAACAGAGTTTTGTTTAATGTATACGTATTTATAGAAAATC
>NW_018459779.1:0-468 GCF_002113885.1 Mizuhopecten yessoensis
GTATCACCTCATATCCTACTATTGTCATTAGTATCACCTCATAACCTACTATGTCGCCCCACATCTTACAGTTGACGCAATTCATGGTAAATGTCTAGAAAGCCAATGTTATTATGACCCCATTGAAGTGTATAGTAACATTTTTAAGTGCTCTTTTTCTGATGCACCTTAATTAAACTAACTTCAGTTTTTTCCCCCTATTTTACATTGGGACAACGCAGTAGAAAGGTCCTAGCAACAACATGGCAGCAAATCAAACAAAATATAGTTCCATTTTCAAAATTTAATTTTGTAGAATTTATACAAGTCGAATATTATCATCATATTCTTAACACATCACACCAATCCAATCATGTGTAATGTTAATTCATATCAGAATAACAAAATTACATCAAGGGCTGTTTCACGGCGGACATGAACCAAGTACGCCCTGTGCTACGTCATTGTAGTGTATCAATACGCGGTGAT
>NW_018459780.1:0-468 GCF_002113885.1 Mizuhopecten yessoensis
TCTGGTTGTATAAAATAATATTAATCATTGGATACAATTGTAAAGAAAATGCCTTTCATTATTTCTCTTTCTTAAAAGTTATTTTTCGATTCATCTGTAGTGACATACATTTAACAGTTTGCCCCGTGTATGTGTAGACCAAAACAAACGATATAATTCTCTATAATGGCCTATTATATGTATATATGTGTAGCTCATTACCTATGTCTCACTTAGGTGAGTCATTCAGATATTTAAAAGGTGAATATCTTCCTACCGGGTGTGGATAATCTGTGAACAACTTTTGTCCCTGCATTTACAACTGAAACCTGAAGATGTAAGCTTTCACATTTTTGTCAGATTACATTTCCCTTACAATTTTCTAAGGTAGAAAATGTACTAAGAGAAAAAATCCTTATGGAGTACCCACAATTTTACAATACACAACCGTACACATAATTGGCCTTCCTCCATAAGTTTAAATTTTCT
>NW_018459781.1:0-468 GCF_002113885.1 Mizuhopecten yessoensis
AGCGTCTGGTTGAACAAGACTAGTCTACTGTGCGCGTGTAAAAGGTATGGAAGCTGGGAGTGGAAATTGAGTGCGCATTTCAGATTTCGTGAATTTGAAGCTATTTTTGGACCTGTACATTAGTTTAGAATAGTTTCATTAACATTATGTAATGGTTGAACTACTATTGGATTGATATTAAATATTTTTAATACTTTGATATACGTTTCTGTAGTAATAAGATGTATAAGAGAGTGAGTTGTTCTATATTTGTATATATTATAGCTTCACATTAGGGGAACCAGTCATTTTGGGTGACCACACAGAACCTAGTAAGGCATCTTATTAGCTCAGAGCAACGGGACCGACCAGAATGCTATCAATTCAACGGGGTCAGGCTCAGCTTCTAGAGATATGATGTCTTTCTTACAAGGTCAAGGCTACGAAGCAAAGGTGTGTTAGCGTCATTGAGCTAACCTTTATCGCAGT
>NW_018459782.1:0-468 GCF_002113885.1 Mizuhopecten yessoensis
GGGGGGGGGGGGGGGGGGGGGGGGGAGTGTAAAGACGACTTGTAAAATGAATCTGAATTAGGTATGAATCTGCTGAGGAACGTAAAAGAAAAGAAGTGTAGTGTGCAAGTGGGCACCCATCCAGCCACTTATCATTCTTGACATCGCTGAACTAGAGACTAAGAGGGTATGCATGCCTTCCAGGACCTGCATAGCTGGAAAAGCTTATTGCCAGTTAAACAGTACTTTCCCTTCAATACCTTTACTGTTATGCTTTCCATGTCCTGCAACTGTTAGTTGCTGATTTGATTTTTCTATGTAATTTATTATTTTTATTCTTAAATATCCTGTTCTAAGGAACCAAAATTACCAGAAAACATCAAGAAATCTTTTGAGGGGCACTCTACTTTTTTTGGAGCTTATATTAAGTTACAAAAACAGTCTGCTTTGTGTCAAATGGCTATAAAATCTGTAGTAGCCTAAAGAAAC
>NW_018459783.1:0-468 GCF_002113885.1 Mizuhopecten yessoensis
TGCAAATAATTGTGGAATAATCTGTTTTACCAATATTCGCGGTACATTGCTATCGCTTTAGGGGGCAAACCAATGGTTTACCTTTTAAACAAGATTGAACTCAATTTCTTGAAAGATCATTTCTTTTTTAAATAATGATATTCTAATCATGATATAAAATTTAAGTTAAGAACGATATAGGCCTGCTCAGTTCTTGTATTTTGTTAAATGCTGTTTCACAATTTATGTTTTAATAAATTAATACAAAAATATCAAAATTGTAATGTGTTTAATGCATTTTATGATAAATATCATTCTTGCCAGATATCCAGTAATTGATAAGATACATACAAAGCCCTTTTCGTTCTCACTATTGTCTTGTATTTTGTTGACTGTAGGCTGAATGCTTGTAATTAGATAAAAGTCAAACTCAACACAATTAACTCAATCAACCCTCATTAGTGTAGAGTATTAAAACCATTTTTTTTT
>NW_018459784.1:0-468 GCF_002113885.1 Mizuhopecten yessoensis
TGTATATTACCTAACCCTCAGCCTATCTGAGTACATATGTTTATTACCTAGCCCTCAACCGTTCTTGAGTACATATGTTTATTACCTAGCCATCAGTCTATCTATGTACATGTGTATATTACCTAACCCTCAGCCTATCTATGTACATATGTTTATTACCTAGCCCTCAGTCTATCTATGTACATGTGTATATTACTTAGCCCTCAGTCTATCTTAGTATATTTGTATATTACTTAGCCCTCAGTCTATCTGAAAAAATATGCATATTACCTAGCACTCATTCTGTCTGGGTATATTAACCATTACCTAGCCCTCAGCCTATCTGAGTATATATGTTACCTAGACCTCAGCCTATCTGAGTACATATATAGGTTACCTTACCCTCAGCCTATCTGATACATAGCCCTCAGTCTATCTGAGTAAGTATGTATATTACCTAACCCTCAGTCTATCTGAGTACATATGTAT
>NW_018459785.1:0-468 GCF_002113885.1 Mizuhopecten yessoensis
AACAGTGGTCCGATCGGTTTGACCGTTTTAACGAAAACGGCCCAGTTCACTGAGTCGTATATAGTATGCACGACAGCTAGTGATACAAGGACGGTACAGATTTTCCCAAATGCCAACTAACAGCGCACACAAATATCACGGAATGAAGATTGCAATTCAAACATGATAGTCAAACAACGAAAATACCTTGTTGAAAAGAATTCATCCTTCCGGAAAATATACATATAGTTGAAATTTCTTCGGAGACGTTTTAAACATGACCGCCATTAACCGGATCATGCCTGTTATAAATTTTTAAACGTCGTAATCGATACTAGTTAACTAGTTTTGTTACTACGATAACTTTCTCGGCGCCTCCGATGGTATTAGACTTGCACAAGTACGATATAATAGAAATTTTAAAAAGGTATCAAATCTCAAAATCCTGTGTAAAATAAGGATCGAATTTTGTTCTGTGGAGTTTTATGG
>NW_018459786.1:0-468 GCF_002113885.1 Mizuhopecten yessoensis
ACGCGAGAGCTCGCACTTGTCCAGCCACCGACATGTACAACGCCCGACATTCTCGATACCCCACGGGTAACCTATATGCTCACTTACGCTCCTGGAATAATTGAAGGCACGCGGCTAGCTATTTGATTGGTCTCAGGTAAAATAAATTGACCAATCGCTAGACTGATACCTGTCGTTTGAATATTACATTAGAGCGACATTCGACTCCAAATCCAGTCAAAGCTACCGTTACGCAACCAAGAGATTCTTTTGATGTACACATCAAGCTAGACTTCTTAACTCATCAACAAGGTTGCGAGCACTGAGCCTTCAATTTTGATATGACATATTCCTGGGGTGCAAAGAGCGAAAGTGAACAACGCCCTGGCTTGTTAAACATCAATGAGCGAGTCCCTGCGTTTTACCGCATTGCCGCTAACCCATCAATACGATAGGACTTTCCTTTGTTACTACCTTCTCCCCCAGCCA
>NW_018459787.1:0-468 GCF_002113885.1 Mizuhopecten yessoensis
TTCGTCATCTGTCCCTATCACTAGATTGGTCAAGTCAGTACCCGTTACGTTCTCTGCGAATCCCTCGAAATTTTGAGTATAAAAGAATCATAGAAGATAATTTCCATTTTGAATTAAAATGTTTAATAGTTTACGGTCTTAGAGAGAAATACATGAAAATCTAGTATAAATTAGAATTATCAGAAAAGTGTTCGTGAAATACCATATAATTTACAATTGCTCTGCAATGATGTTTCTTCCTTCTCAACATTGCTTATAACTTCTCATTGTATTATTAACTCGAGGTTGTACTACGACTAAATACAATTACGGTTTGTGAACCACAACAAACTGTTGTTCACGTGTTAAAATACGTCACTGGTACTTCCTTTATGCTTTCTGATAATTTAATAAATATGTAAATCACCACCTAGAAAGTGATACAAATAAACGGTTTACTATAAAAATGACACCATTGAGTTAAAAAAA
>NW_018459788.1:0-468 GCF_002113885.1 Mizuhopecten yessoensis
CCCCCCCCCCCCCCCCCCCGACAAATTTGTCGAGGGCAGTTGCCATAAGAATATTTCACCTGTGACGTGAGCGTCCATCGAATAATTGTAGTCTCCTCTCAAGTCGCACGTTATATTGCCCAGTGCAATACAAATACCAATAAAATGAAGAATATGACATTTATGATGTAAATGTAATTCCGTTATTCTGTTAAGCTAATGATGCTATATTGCGACTTCCACACTTATGGTCTGTACGATACCATGGTTCAGAATCCCTCACCAGCTATGCATAGTTTTAAGTTCCTACGTGCAAATGTTTTAAGTCATTCAACGATTCATTCTTTCTCACTCAAAGATGCATTCATTTTATAAACCCATACATTATAAATAACAAACCAACATATACTTAGCCACATACATTTAAACAACTTGCTATAGACTAATACAGCAATGTTTACTCGAATATCAAGTTTAGTAAGTCTAGCA
>NW_018459789.1:0-468 GCF_002113885.1 Mizuhopecten yessoensis
TAAACGTAACACAAGGACTGTGCGGTCTTCAATCTGATATTATAGGTTGTATACTACATGTATATGCGGTCTATAACCAATATATATACATATAGATATTACCTACATTGTATATTGCAGACTAAATCTAACTAATACACTATTCTATGGAAGTTATATTCCCCTTCCCCCACCCACACCAAATTTTGTATGATAATCTCTTAATAGTGTAAATATCTAATTAGATTTAAGTACTTAAGAAATATAATCAGGATTTAAAAGAAATATAATCAGAATTTTAAGCAATTCATTTGTGATCATATCATTTTATATAACTT
The DNA here is from genome assembly GCF_002113885.1 of Mizuhopecten yessoensis. Taxonomy (NCBI): domain Eukaryota; kingdom Metazoa; phylum Mollusca; class Bivalvia; order Pectinida; family Pectinidae; genus Mizuhopecten; species Mizuhopecten yessoensis. The sequence continues at coordinate 318 of NW_018459789.1, forward strand.
TCTATGTACCTTATTTACCTGAAATTTTTCTCTATACCAAAATGTGCAGACAATAATTACCAAATATAATGGATACACAATTATATTACTACAAAATAGAATGTATGTTGATTAAATTTTATATGTACCAGAAATTAAATCATCGGGCCAA
>NW_018459790.1:0-468 GCF_002113885.1 Mizuhopecten yessoensis
GACACCCTAGACAAATATTTAAAAAAATAGGACCAGGTGTTCCAGAGGGGTAAGCACCTCTAGGTGAAATCCAAGTAATGTTGCATACTTCTAGCAAGAACTAGGGTAGTGACCAAATGATTGACATTATCAAAAGGAGAACCCAAGTAGTGACAATGAATATAATAAAGCTTAGATAGATGTGACCTCAGTTTCAAGTAGTTGTGACGAGCTAAGAGAGGTTTTACCTCAAACTTAGGTAGTGATGACTTCAGTATGCTGAAAAGGTCCTTTTTTTCCTCCCAAATGTTGCTTTAGCAGGGACTAGGTCCTTTACTTTCCTTTGATGATTTAGAATTTAGAATCATACACAAAAACTACCTATGTGTCGAGTCTTTCTCAAAGAAGTACTTTGGTGCCTGTTTTAAATTTTTAAGTGTAGTATCTATGCATGTTGTTTAGAAATTGCCCTGATAGTGTCTAAACTTC
>NW_018459791.1:0-468 GCF_002113885.1 Mizuhopecten yessoensis
TTAACTGTAATCCTCTCAATTACAGTCTGTGGTGGCAGCTTTAAGCAGGAGTATCATTACAAAAGACCCTATTTAAATACACGCATATGCATGCCCAGTGCCAATGTGCATGCCTAATGTTTGTACAACTGCATTGTTTTTATTATGGGTCCATATCACCAACTGCTCACATAGAAACAATAGACCTCTTGAATACTTCATCACACTTACATAGATACCTTAATCAAGACTGACATATGTGAGCAATCAAGGATTATGTGACTTATACAAGAACATAATTATATCCTCCCTGTTAAAGAGTCCATAATAACGACCTTGAGGTAAAAAGCTGACACAGTACCACCTACGCCATGCTGACCTGGAATATTTCCTTTCCAACTGAATTAGAATAGTATAATTATGATACATTTTTTACTTCATGAAGATTGGTATATAATGTTAAGTACCAAATATAACGTTTCATCCCAT
>NW_018459792.1:0-468 GCF_002113885.1 Mizuhopecten yessoensis
TCAACGGTGTTGTTTGCTCCGCTGTCTACAGACCATTGGAAACCTCTTTTGATCGGAATGTTCAGAAAATCGTGACAGCTAAATATGCGCATGATAACTTTGCAAACAACTGTGGCAAGTGTTGCCAGAAATCATGTTCACCAATCAAAGCCATGTTTGACTTCACACTTCTTAAAAGTCCGACAATGTTAATGTATGGAGCGTCATGTCTTTTCGTCATGTTTGGTATGTGTATAGAAATATTTAACGATCATACCTCCTTCTTTGTTTCAATATTATTGATGCACCAATACTACATCTTCAATAAATCAATATATTGTTCATCTTAAGCAATCTAGTGTCACATGATACGAATTATATTTCATTCAATTATGTTATTCTTATCACACTTATGATGAAATATTTTCAAATACATAATATGCACAATCATCTTTTGCAGGATTTTTCATCCCTCTAAATTTCCTGCCT
>NW_018459793.1:0-468 GCF_002113885.1 Mizuhopecten yessoensis
GACCTCGGCTGTAGGAGAGGGACTGACCACCACGGATAATCCAGTCATACCTGTACGGATGAGAGAAGCGATGATCACAAGTATGGTATATTTTTACTATGTTCAGATAATATGGTTAGGCACGAGTTTAGGTTTAATTGTCAGAGTTTATATTGAATAGACGTAACTGTAAGATTGTTTTACAAAGATTGATTGCATTTTCTCTCGGTTTTTGCAAACAAGCACTTGTCTTAGTTTAAGGCTTTTTGAAGGCTATATGTCACATCCTCATTGCATTGGACGTTAATATTGTTAAACAAAGTATTAATTTTAAAGGCTGCCGAACATATACGCAGTGTTGCATTAGTATGTGGACAATACGCTGCCATGTACATGTACTTGATCGGATGGTCGGTTGGCGCAGTGGATAGCGTACTTGCCTTTCACTAATGCGGTCTTGGTTCGATTTCCCGATCGGACGTGAAAAGG
>NW_018459794.1:0-468 GCF_002113885.1 Mizuhopecten yessoensis
ACTGGTCGACTGATCCAACAACCACTTCAACTAGCCCACTAGTTTATCTGATACCACAAACATTCTTATCAGTCGGCTGGTTTATAAGATTCTACCACCACTATTCGACCATTATTAATGGTCATGGAATGTTAATTCACCCTGTTAACAAGACGACCTGTGTCAACGGTTGTGTAATCTAACGAACTATTCAAAAGTTATTGAGTCCGAGAAAATAAGTTGAATGTAACAATGGCTGCATGATCCGCATCCTCGATACTCAACAGGTTACGCTCACGTTCATTATCTGCACCCCTGGAATATGTAAAAGTAAAATCAAAGGCTCAGTGGCCATCTTATGGCTGAGACAAGGAGACTAGTTTAATCATGTGATGTGCATCAAAAGGATCTAACCTCGCGGTCGCCTAAAGGTAAATTGACTGGCTGTGAAGTCGGAGGTCGCTCCTCATAATCTGCAAAGGACATATA
>NW_018459795.1:0-468 GCF_002113885.1 Mizuhopecten yessoensis
GGGCCCATGTAATGTGTCTGTGAAAACATGTTAACTTAAATGACATCAAACAAACAAAACATAAAAGACAATCGTTTGCTTAAATATTTTATGAGGCCATGGTTAATTATTTCTTTTCAAACACATGTAAATGTAGTCTACAAACATAAAATATTGCTTTTTATCAAAAAAGAATGAAACTTGAATATGGTTACTGACATGGAATGCATAGAGATTGTCTTCGACTTTTAATAAATATAAATGTTGACCCATCCGGATACAGTAAGGGACAACTTTGCCTTGGTGCCTTTCTCCATAGCCAGGAAAGCATTCACTGATTGCAGCTTTTATAAAGTGTCATTTATTTGCCACGTTGCAATTACAAAGTTTGTTGTGTGCCTATAAACCTATAAACTTAAGTTTAAAATCAACAGGTTATAGCAATAAAGTCGCTTCTGTGTAGCAATCTACTTTTTATCTGGAATTTTA
>NW_018459796.1:0-468 GCF_002113885.1 Mizuhopecten yessoensis
AAGATCTGCAAATTCCAGAGTATTGCTATTTGGCCTGTAGGTTGATGGTGTAAATGACTAACAATATCATCGGATAAATGACATTGACCTACTTTCTTGCTCACAAGGGTAAAATATGTTAGGAAAAACACACGCTGAAATAACTTTTTGAAATGTCTTTAGGCTTAGATTAGTACGATAAAGCATATCACACGTTTGTTTGTTTAAATAAATGACCTCGAACAAGTTTAAAGTACCATCGGTAAATAAGTTGAATTCTTCTGACAAAGGTCCATTAGATGTCGGGTAATGCTGTTTAGCCTGTAGTGTAAGATTCCTTAACATTTAAATTTGATTTTAACCTACTTTGAAGGTCACAGATGTGAGATGTTCTTGTGAACCGATATTGGCACATACAGATCACTACTCTTTAAAAGACAATTAAGGATTTAATGTTTTGTTTATGAGATAATAAATCCGATGGAGCAC
>NW_018459797.1:0-468 GCF_002113885.1 Mizuhopecten yessoensis
AGAGAAAAGGTCGCCAACAATGACAAAAGGTTGTCAACACAGAGAAAAGGTCATTAACAAAGACAAAAGGTTGTCAACACAGAAAACAGGTAATTAACACAGAGAACAGGTTGTCAACACAGAAAAAAGGTCACAAACAAAGACAAAAGGTTGTCAACACAGAGAAAAGGTCATCAACAAAGACAAAAGGTCATCAACAAAGACAAAATGTTGTCAACAAAGAAAAAAGGTAATCAACAAAGCCAAAAGGTTGTCAACACAGAGAAAATGTTGTCAACATAGTGAAAAGGTCATCAACACAGACTAAAGGTCATCAACACAGCGAAAAGGTCATCAACATATACTTAAGGTCATCAACACAGAGAAAAGGTCACCAACAAAGACAAAAGGTTGTCAACATAGACAAAAGGTTACCAACAAATAGAAAATGTCACCAACAAAGACAAAAGGTTACCAACAAAGAGAAAA
>NW_018459798.1:0-468 GCF_002113885.1 Mizuhopecten yessoensis
CACAGGGGACTGTTGCGTTAATATTTCTTCTGTTATATATTATCACATGGGACTAGTGTAAATATTTTCTCCTCTATTACATGGCTATCACAGGGGAATGTTGCATTATTATTTCTCCTGTTACATTGTATCACAGGGGACTGTAGCGTTAATATTTTCTTTCCTGTGTTATATAGCTATCACAGGGGTCTGTAGTATTACTATTGTTCTCTTCTATATTACATAGCTATCACAGTCATCTGAAGTTAAAATTTAAAGAAAGGCCAGTGTTTGAAAATATTCATATATAAGTTGTTAATTTTAATTTTCTATCTAGTTGTCGTTTCAATTAACGACATGAAAACTCCTAATTAGGTGTCTTTAACCGTTAAGGTGTTATTTATGAATAGATAATTATCTCTGTTACTTATACCAAGAGCCCCATGGCCTTAACGGTCACATGAGTCCTACAGTATTTATTTTTGTTGT
>NW_018459799.1:0-468 GCF_002113885.1 Mizuhopecten yessoensis
AACCAGCTTAGCTCAAGTGAAGAACAGATGCCCAGAAAAACAAACTAAACACAGAGAAAGGGAGAAAGATAATATGCTGAGTTCTTCATTTTCATCATGATGAAAAGTCAAGACAGAATACAATCGAAAGCTGTTCAGGTTATTCGTTAAAAAGAATCGAGAACTGCTAACAAAAAAAAACTGTCATTTATTGATATCGGGAATATTATTTGGATTCAGTATACTCTTCAAGTTTATTCTTTATTTGCTAAGACGTACAATAAGGGTTTTTTCAGTAAACAAGATTACCGTGCCTTTGAGACGACCGTTGGTTGGCTGGTAGATTGACACCACCCTTGCGAATGGAACGCCAATAAAATCGAACAATATAAAGATAAAATCAAATCATATCATGATGCAATCATATAATATAATGAAAAAAATAATTCATATAGTATTTTTATGCCATATGTGACAGCTATGGCGTTC
>NW_018459800.1:0-468 GCF_002113885.1 Mizuhopecten yessoensis
CTACTTGACGTACACATCAAATCTATAGTTTTTGGTTCTCTATACCGTAACGTAATTATTTGATGCACATCGTGATAATTATCAGGTGTTTCAGCAGTAGCCTACTGTACAAGTGTTGACAATAATTTGCTTGAAATCAGGAGTTTTAACAGGTATTACGGCTGCTTCTAGTTGATTTTTTTCTAACCTATCAGAGCGTAATTCACTTTCGTTAAGAGTTATGTGATCTCCACGTTCTTCCTACGCCACGGTTGACCGTGACTCCACGCTACACCGTTGTCGACATCATACCATTAGCCTACGACTACTATTGAGTGTACTGAACGTATTAAATAAGTTTTAATTAGAATTGCACTCCTTGATTTAAACACGTGACTACATACTAGCAGGATTAATAAAATGCGTGTTTTATCAGTGAATTTACGTAACTACAGTATACTTTTACACAACAAACGCTTTGTCTTATAT
>NW_018459801.1:0-468 GCF_002113885.1 Mizuhopecten yessoensis
TTTATCCTAATTTAGTCCTTGGGCCGAGGGAACTCAATTTTGTATAAGCATTGGGTGTGGTCTCCCTGGGGGCAGAAGGGTGGGGCCCTGTTTAATGTTTGTTCTCGCTACCATTGAGTGATTTATTTTATCTTCATACCAATTATTTTAAATATTTTTAGGTGAGAGATACAGGCCCTCTGTGCCTCTTGTTAACATATGCTATGCTTGATTTGGCACTTCCTATGCACACTTGTTGGCTTCATTGCCTTAGATACAAGGTGAACCAACTAATGGAGCTTTCATCAAATTTATACATTTTTAGTTTCTTTAATATAATTCCATGATCATTTTAGTCAAAAGCCTTTTTAAAATCAAGGAATATAATGAACCTACACAAAAGAATTTCCATTTCATGATTATTAGAACACTGTAGATCAGATTTTGGGTAATGACCTTCACTGTTGTTTAGTATATGTATTCAGTGGG
>NW_018459802.1:0-468 GCF_002113885.1 Mizuhopecten yessoensis
GAGGGACATATCTGGTAAGAATTATAGGATAGGGGGACCAGACTGCTTCAGAGAGATCAAATGGAAAATATGTAGGGGTCCAGAGGGACAGTCCCTCTCGGTGTTAGATAGTTGACAGATATTTTGTTTATTGTTTTTAGCCTCCAGTATTACCATGCATTTCCTTTAGTGCCTCTTGAGTTTCAGTTTTTATAACTTATAAGGCTGAATATTAAGGCTTTTTTTTAACTAACGTGACAGCCTTCCGTCCCAGCAAGCTAAAGCTACGGATTAAATATCACGACTCATTAAATCAGAAGAAGTAATTTACAACATGACATTTTTCGTAACTTATTATTGTCGTGTAAATGTAGTTGTGGCCGTTTCTTATTGGTCAAACGTATTATTTATTGACATATGCGTAAGGTAACGCATCGACTATACTACGGTGTTTGCTTAACGTAGAATTGCATTTCGACACTAGCGCCA
>NW_018459803.1:0-468 GCF_002113885.1 Mizuhopecten yessoensis
TAACCAAAGGCTATTTATAGAATTATAATTTATTAGAACAAAATGAAGTGAGAAAATCTGTTTTGTATCTCTATGGTAAGCTTTTGTTACATACAGCATATAACGTAAGTGATTCTTTTTGTTTATGCATATTAGTTTGTGGTATCGTACATAGTGAATGCTCATCACATTGTTATATGTTTTGAAAAAGGGGCAGATTGCCTCGAAAATTTGATAAATTCCTATGTCTGCAGTGTCTTTATTACTTCCGTACTGATATATATATATTTAAGTACGAACACTTGTTTATTTTAAATCAGTGTCCATATTGCACTATACTTTCGTTATTACTTTTGAGACCTCTATATAATGTATATGAAAAAATATAATCTTATTCTGAATGTCCAGTTAAAAAACGGCATATTTCAATTTGAAGGGTATTTATACCATGTTGAATTTACAAAGATATCTTGGTTATTTTATGTTTAT
>NW_018459804.1:0-468 GCF_002113885.1 Mizuhopecten yessoensis
ATTCTATCACGTACCCTGTTGTCTGTCTCCCTGACGTTGTCAGTCGTCCAGCACAGGAGGACAAGATGTATTCCACTTCATCAGAATTATCACTAAAATGTTCAAAAAATTCTGATCTTGCCAGTGTCCTGTTGCTCTGGTCATCTATTATTGCATAAACCTCGAGAGCATCTTCTGGCCGTCCATCCCGGTAAACTTTCACTAATACAGTCTTGGCACAGGACTTTCCTTTGAATGAATTACCGCATATTTGTGTACAATTGGTATCAACCTTTAAATCGATTCCTCTTTCTGAATCTATGTTCTTGGCCTTAGGCTCCCCGCCATGACTTGCCGAAGTTTCTCGATCAACATGAAAAGCGGTACAATGAGATGCACTTCCACATTTCTGGCACTTGATCTTTTCACGACAGTCTTTTGCTAGGTGTTTTCCTGTACAGCATTTAAAGCAAATCCCATACTTCTTTA
>NW_018459805.1:0-468 GCF_002113885.1 Mizuhopecten yessoensis
TAATGGCAAAACGGACATTGATGGATATTATTGTGTTGAGACCAAGAAGGATGAAATCGATATGTAGTGTACTTCAATTCCAGTGCACTGTAATCACATGTAGTATGTGTGTCTTCTACACTTACACATAATAAAACTTCACTTTAAGCTACTCCCCTGGAATCACTTTAGCCAAGTCCATGTTTGGTTCCTGTGGAATTTTACAGGTAAAGTGGGTTTTGTAAGTGATAGGCACTAGGTCTATCATTCGTTTAAACAAAACGGATAACAACATACGTTTCGTGTGTGCATAAATCTTGTGTTTGGCAATACAGACTAAATGATATATAATTTCTCCATAAAGCAGACTATAAGATCTCGTTTTACCCAACAAAAAAAGACATTTAGAAATCGGATTTCCCCAAGCCAACCTTGCAGGTATCAAAACATTGCCTACAGCCTATATCGTTACACCAAATACAATGATAA
>NW_018459806.1:0-469 GCF_002113885.1 Mizuhopecten yessoensis
ACAATGGCGTACACATCCATAGTGTCACATTATAAATAACTTTGCTGAAGGCCTGATTGTTCTCTTAAACAACACTTTGTATGTTTGTCGTTTATCATGTTAATTTTCACATTATTAACAAAATATGCGACCTTTTTATCACAAAAAGCTCAAAACAAATATCTTTCTCATATCAACTGGTGTTAAATTTAGAAGATGTAGTCAACTCACATTTTTAATTTTTTTTTTTACATTTAGTTGTATGTATTTTATGTTCAGGATAAAAATATGCAAAGCTTCCAAATGGCAAATTACACTATCTCTTCATTGTTGAATCAATATATTAGATATTTGATAGGACAGCTGTTTTCTTTTTAGCCAGTATTGTTACTCAAATAAACCAAACAAAAAGCTCGTTCTACTGTATTAGAAAAGAAAGAAGTGGAAGATGAGGTGCCCCAGCTGGGATCGAACCCACAACCCCAGGTTC
>NW_018459807.1:0-469 GCF_002113885.1 Mizuhopecten yessoensis
TTAACTAACAGGTAGGATCTACTAGAAACTGATTTAATTAACTAAATGGTAGGATCTACTAGAAATTGATTAAATTAACTAACCGGTAGGATCTACTAGAAACTGATCAAAAATTAACTAACAGGTAGGATCTACTAGAAACTGATTGAATTAACTAACGGGTCGGATCTACTAGAAACTGATTAAATTAACTAACAGGTCGGATCTACTAGAAACTGATTAAATTAACTATCAGGTCTGATCTACCAGAAACTGATTAAATTAACTAACAGGTCTGATCTATTGGAAACTGATTAAATTAACTAACAGGTTGGATCTACCAGAAACTGATTAAATNTACTAACAGGTAGGATCTACTAGAAACTGATTAAATTAACAAACGGGTCGGATCTACTAGAAACTGATTGAATTAACTAACAGGTCAGATCTACCAGAAACTGATTAAATTAACTAACAGGTCTGATCTATT
>NW_018459808.1:0-469 GCF_002113885.1 Mizuhopecten yessoensis
TATTTATTAATTTATTGTTTTGAAAATGTCTTCCCCTTCTAACCCAATCAGAGATTCACCATTCACAAATGAGACCATTTTGCACATGGCAAAACACTGTCGCAAAATTAAAGGCAAATGGAAACTCATGCAAAATTGGGTTAACGACATGTCAACTGCCTCGGTTAAACTGACCAGTTTCATATCCAGAGTGAAATCTGTGATCTCCTGATTAGGGAAACACAAAGGAACAGAAAAACATAATTCCTTCTTGAAAGCTTCATTTCAACTGCCAAAACAGAAAGTGCTTAACATTTATAGACGGCAGCATGGATTGAAATCATCTACCTCTTTGGCCCTATTTAACATTGGAAAAGAGAATGCCATTTTAAGCAGAACGTGTTTCAACTTACAGCGTCAAATTCAATTGCTAAACAGCAAACTGAAAACTTAACAACGTTAAAAGATTGCATGAGCAATTAAAAAAAAA
>NW_018459809.1:0-469 GCF_002113885.1 Mizuhopecten yessoensis
CATTTCTTAGTAAACAAAATGACTGGCCGTGTGAAGTAAGCGAAATAAAAAGAGTTGTACCGTGTCAGCTACGAAACGAAAAGTTGCCAAATGGTCAAAAGATAGCACAAGGAGTACGTTACGGAATAATTATTGCAGGTGGGCAGTATTCAAAGGAGAAAATAACTGCCGTAGCAGTTAGTACGGTGAATGTATTCTTCCGGATAGCCGGTTAAGCTGAAATGGAATCGACAGAAATGCTAATGCTGTTTATGTTATGAATAAATATCTAAAACTATATTAAGCTCGCTAGTATCTTTGTCTGAGTTTGAACACAGATGAACTTAGTTTAATATGTTAATGGGCATGTATTGGAGAGAGTTTACTTTGTGTTTCTATAATTATACAGTGGTTTATGCGAAAGGAAGGGATAAGTGACTGGCCATGGTTAGTTTGATTTTTCCATGAGGCCCTCCAAGGGATAACTGTT
>NW_018459810.1:0-163 GCF_002113885.1 Mizuhopecten yessoensis
TGTGTTCCTGTTGTTGTGTTTACTTTGGCATTGGTATCTCCTGTGACCCTCTTGTTGTCCTTACTTTGGCATTGGTATCTCCTGTGTTCCTGTTGTTGTCCTTACTTTGGCATTGGTATCTCCTGTGTTCCTGTTGTTGTCCTTACTTTGGCATTGGTATCTC
>NW_018459810.1:379-469 GCF_002113885.1 Mizuhopecten yessoensis
TGTCTTTACTTTGGCATTGGTATCTCCTGTGCTCCTGTTGCTGTACTTACTTTGGCATTGGTATCTCCTGTGCTCCTGTTGTTGTCTTTA
>NW_018459811.1:0-469 GCF_002113885.1 Mizuhopecten yessoensis
AGGACAGTTGTCTGATTCCAACGTCTAGGGACAGTTGTCTGATTCGTACGTCTAAGGACAGTTGTCTTATTCCAACGTCTAAGGACAGTTGTCACAACATCTAAGGACAGTTGTCTGATTACACCGTCTAAGGACAGTTGTCTGATTCGTACGTCTAAGGCCAGTTGTCTTATTCCAACGTCTAAGGACAGTTGGCTGATTCCAACGTCTAAGGACATTTGTCTGATTACAAAATCTAAGGACAGTTGTCTGATTCCAACGTCTAGGGACAGTTGTCTGATTACACCGTCTAAGGACAGTTGTCTTATTTCAACGTCTAAGGACAGTTGCCTTATTCCAATGTCTAAGGACAGTTGTCTGATTACAACGTCTAAGGACAGTTGTCTGATTACAACGTCTAAGGACAATTGTCTTATTCCAACGCCTAAGGACAGTTGTCTTATTCCAACGTCTAAGGACAGTTGTCTTA
>NW_018459812.1:0-469 GCF_002113885.1 Mizuhopecten yessoensis
TCGTGAGAAGATAATCTAAATTTCGCAATGGTTAAAATACAAGATAATGTAATGGTACTAGGAGTGTACGGCGTGACAGTACGACTATAACTCTGGTGTAATGGTACTAGGAGAGTACGGCGTGACAGTATGACTATAACCCTGGTTTAATGGTATTAAAAGGGTACGGGGGGACAGTACGACTATAAACCTGGTTTAATGGTACTAGGAGTTTACGGCGTGACAGTACGACTATAATCCTGGTTTAATGGTACTAGAAGTGTACGGTGTGACAGTAGGGTTGTAAATCTGGTTTAATGGTACTAGGTACTATGAGTGTACGGCGTGAGTGTACGGTGTGACAGGACGACTATAACCCTGGTTTAATGGTATTAAAAGTGTACGGTGTGACAGTACGACTATAACTCTGGTTTAATGGTACTAGAAGTGTACGGTGTGACAGTACGACTATAACCCTGGTTTAATGGTA
>NW_018459813.1:0-469 GCF_002113885.1 Mizuhopecten yessoensis
AACACAAGTTAAAGGGAAAGTGGAAAGAATACTATGCTTTTTTTTAAAATCAAAAGTGCTATATGACAAATTTACTAGTTGACAATTATTTTTAAAATTCCTCATGTTGAAGGATATTGTCAACTATGCAAATAAACGTGTCCAAAACGACTTTTTTTTAAATTTGCATTCATAAATGACATGTTCATTAATTAAGCTTTGGTACTTAGTAGTTTTCCTTGTGGTGCATTTGTGTTTTATCAATTTTAAAAGTTGAGGATCTAAGTATGCAAGAAGTATACATATATACGACTATAAACTATTAAAGACAACCCAAAGCCTCTACATCTGCTAGGTACTATATGATACATGTAGGAATACCACAAATAGTGCCACTACTGTTAAACATGACTTAAACAAAATTGTTGTATATTCTGAATGATCATTTAATGTGAAGACTACGTTTTTGCAAAACAAAAATCGAATAAGA
>NW_018459814.1:0-469 GCF_002113885.1 Mizuhopecten yessoensis
CGTGACTGAGGTTACTGGAAATGGTTATTGGTGAGACATGTAGTTAACCCCAGCCTCTAAGTAACGTGACTAAAGTTACGGGAAATGGTTATTGGTGTGACATGTAGTCTGTGCCCAGCCTCTAAGGAAAGTGGCAGAAGTAACGGGAAATGGGGATTGGGGAAAAATGTAGTCTGTCCCCAGCCTCTAAGTAACGTGACAGAAGTGACGGGAAATGGTTATTGGTGAGATATGTAGTCTGTCCCCAGCCTCTAAGTAACGTGACAGAAGTGACGGGAAATGGTTATTGGTGAAAAATGTAGTCTGTCCCCAGCCTCTAAGTATCGTGACTAAAGTTACAGGAAATGGTTATTGGTGAGACATGTAGTCTGTGCCCAGCCTCTAAGTAACGTGACTGAAGTAACGGGAAATGGGTATTGGTGAAAAATGTAGTCTGTCCCCAGCCTCTAAGTAACGTGACTAAAGTTAC
>NW_018459815.1:0-469 GCF_002113885.1 Mizuhopecten yessoensis
AGTAACCCTCACAGCATTTACCAATATATATAAACAAAGACATGGGTAGACAAAGTAAGCCTCACAGCATGTACCAAAATATATAAACAAAGACTTTGGCAGACAAAGTAAGCATCACAACATATACCAATATATATAAACAAACACTTAGGCAGACAAAGTAAGCCTCACATCATATACCAATATATATAAACAAAGACGTATTTATTCAAAGTAACCCTCACAGAATATAACAAAATATATAAAGAAAGACTTATTTATTCAAAGTAACCCTCAAAGAATATAACAAAATATATATAAACAAAGACTTGGGCAGACAAAGTAAGCCTCATAACATATACCAATTTATATAAACAAACACTTAGGCAGACAAAGTAACCCTTACAACATATACCAATATATATAAACAAAGACTTAGGCAGAAAAAGTAACCCTCACAGCATATACCAATATATATAAACAAAGACTT
>NW_018459816.1:0-469 GCF_002113885.1 Mizuhopecten yessoensis
GTGAATGGGTGAGGTCGAAACCTGTCTATAAAGTCTATAGTGAATTTGTGAGGTCGAAACCTGTCTATAAAGTCTGTAGTACTAGTGAATTGGTGAGGTTGAAACCTGTCTATAAAGTCTGTTGTGAATGGGTGAGGTCGAAACATGTCTATAAAGTCTGTAATGAATGGGTGAGGTCGAAACCTGTCTATAAAGTCTATAGTGAATTTGTGAGGTCGAAACCTGTCTATAAGGTCTGTAGTACTAGTGAATTGGTGAGGTCAAAACCTGTCTATTAAGTCTGTAGTGAATGGGTGAGGTCGAAACCTGTCTATAAAGTCTGTAATGAATGGGTGAGGGCGAAACCTGTCTATAAAGTCTGAAGTGAATGGGTGAGGTCGAAACTTGTCTATGAAGTCTGTTGTGAATGGGTGAGGTCGAAACTTGTCTATAATGTTTGTAGTACTATTGAATTGGTGAGGTTTAAACC
>NW_018459817.1:0-469 GCF_002113885.1 Mizuhopecten yessoensis
AACAAGGAATAATAACATGTATACCAAAGGGAGATAAATCTAGAAATGTTTTGAAAAATTGGAGACCAATAACATTACTTAACATTGTTTATAAAATTGCTTCAGGTTCAATTGCTAATAAAATGAAAAATCTTTTAAAGAAATTAATCAGTACTGATCAGACAGGCTTTATTCTGGGGAGATATATTGGCGAAAACACAAGACTGATCTATGATATTATGCATTACACAGAGGAAAATAATTTACCAGGACTTTTATTACTAATTGATTTTGAAAAAGCGTTGGACTCTGTCTCATGGAGTTTTATCAGTAAAACACTTGATTTTTTCAATTTTGGTAAAAATTTTAATTAAATGGATCAACTTATTCCAACATGATTCCAAATCAGCAGTAGTTCAAGGTGGCAATTTGTCAATTTTTTTTGAATATTGAGCGTGGGTGCAGACAAGGGGATCCAATATCACCATAC
>NW_018459818.1:0-469 GCF_002113885.1 Mizuhopecten yessoensis
GGACCTGTCTGTATCCGGTCCGGTTCAGGATTCTGAGCTGTGCTACAATGATCACACTGGTATTGAACCCAGTATTCATGAGGTAAGCACCATTGACCCTGTTACGCCACAGGTCAGACGCTCTAATCGGGAACGTAACCCTCCTGATCGATACGGGAGCTGGGTATTTCCTTTACAAGCTGTATGTGGCAGTGATATTCATAACGAAATATTCGTTTAACAGGTTGGTTTCTGTTTCCAACTAAAAATACTTGTCTTGTTTTTAATATTATAAACCTGTTTTATGTTAAATATGTACTTCCTGTGTCTAAACAGGAGACCGGTAGGGGTATCCACAACCTCTCCATTGTTAGATTACCAGGAATTATGATTGGTATGTATTTTACTCATTGCCTATATTTTAAGATCCAGCAGTGTTCCCTTTTGGGTAATGACAGTTTTACAACTGCCAAAGAGTTATATCCCTTGG
>NW_018459819.1:0-469 GCF_002113885.1 Mizuhopecten yessoensis
CAACACATTTAAATGAAAATATTGACATCCAGATTCGTAAATGTTAAGCTACGCTTATGAGCTAAAATCTACGCGAAAAATTAAATAATTTTGCATGATTTTTTAACAAATATATATAACTAGGTTATTTCAATTATTTTGTAATTAAACATTAATACAGTAACTGGCCCTTCGTTTTTATCAAATAGGAGGATAGGTTCATTTGTTGTTCATAATAGAAGTCTCGTCTCCATGTTAGACTGGCAAAGTATATATCTGAAATTTCAATATCAATTAACTAGAATTTATCTTTAAGCCTCCAAATTACACTAGGGTAACATGAATATAAAACTTCCATATCATATAAGGTAGCTTTATATCATTAAAAACTACAGTATCACCATATCGAGAGGTAAAACAAATTTGACATAGTCACGAACTTATTTGTAAACAATTTAAAATGAACTTACGTCTTCCTGTTGTTGGGTAT
>NW_018459820.1:0-469 GCF_002113885.1 Mizuhopecten yessoensis
CTAACAAATGTCTTCTTTATAACAAAATTATATTTTTTTTAATGTATCTTGGACTGAAAACGTGACTGCATCGTCATAGTTAGATTACCTGATATGTTGTAACTCACTTTAACCATCGAAGCATATAGATGTCATTAAGATTCCTTGCAAACTCCAGCCATAACAACCACATTAAGAAGAACATATTTGACAATTATCATATCAGATCCTATTCTCGTCACTTAAAGTTAAAACATGCTATTGATGCGACAAGGGCGTATTTTTATGTGTATGATAAATTTGAGAACATCAAAGTCATATTAAGATTCACCAGATATGTTTTAAAACTCTTTAAACATCGAAGCATATAGATGTCATTCAGACTTCTCGCAATCTACAGCCATATCAACCACATTAAGAAGAAAATAGTTGACAATTAGCATAGCAGATCTTATTCTCGTCACTTAAAGTTATTGATGCGACAATTACC
>NW_018459821.1:0-469 GCF_002113885.1 Mizuhopecten yessoensis
GAATGAAAGGATTTGTTCCATATTAGGTCAGAAGCATCCTTGGGTGAAGGGGGAACCAATTTTGTATAAATCGTGGGTGTGGCCTCCCTGGGGGCTGAGGGGCGGGGCCCAATAGGGGAAATATAGCAAATTCTTTAAAATCCTTCTTCTTCTGTAGGAATAGAAGGATTTGTTCTGAAGCATCCTTGGGTGAAAGGGAACCAATTTTGTATAAACTGTGGGTCTGGCCCCCCAGGGGCCTGGGAGGCGGGGCCCAATAGGGGAAACATAGCAAATTATTCTTTAAAATTCTTCGTCTGTAGGAATGAAAGGATTTGGTCCATATTTGGTGTGGAGCATACTTGGGTAAAGGAGAACCAATTTTGTATAAACGGTTGGTGTGGCCCCCCTGGGACTTGAAGGGCGGGGCCCAATAGGGGGGAAAATAGGTAAAACCTTCATAATCCTTCTTCTACCATAGGGATTAAGG
>NW_018459822.1:0-469 GCF_002113885.1 Mizuhopecten yessoensis
GTCAAATATTTGTCAAACTCGATATCATTTACTCTATGACGTCATCAAGTTAATGTAGACTGGTTGTGTTGATGCCAAGCGGTTAATATGTTCTAGAGGTCAGTATTTAAAAATGATAAACATTTCATTTATGTCTGAATTAGAATATACTTTGAAATGTGAAATATGAATAGAAAACGGTACATTTTCTTTGATTGATTGAATAATTGTGAGCAGCATTTGTAAAATCTATTTAAATTCTTTTATTACTATGTAACACATGCATGATATAATTAAACACCTTCGTACCAAACTAAAGGGCACAACTTTACCTTTTGTTGCTCACTTTTTTNTTTTTGGCGGTTTAAAATATGCGAATGTTTTTAGTCAAAAGTCTAGGTATAGAAAGATAATATGTCCAGTGTAGTGTCCACAGGTAAAAAGATCATATAGAAAGAAAATCTGTTTGGCAATAGTTGTATTCTATTGC
>NW_018459823.1:0-469 GCF_002113885.1 Mizuhopecten yessoensis
ACCGAACAAATCTGGTCAAACCGTTTGGAATGCGATAAACGAAAATGGCAAGTAGGCCTAGCCTATTGTACTGAATTAGTGAACAGCTTGTCGAGAAAATTAGGGTTGATCAAGTGAAAAATTCATAAAAAGACCTGCTCATTGGTTAATATCTAAACGATTTCTGAAAAGTACAAAACTTACAAGCACTGTAGGCCTAGTTCACATCTATATACATTTCGTACAATTTTACATACTTAATATCAACTTTACCTGCAAAGGACTCCGTCCGTCCGTCCCTGATCAAGCAAGGTGTAATAGCTTTAGTTGTTTTCGCAGCAGAAGAGTTCCGAAGACGCCGTCAATACTATTTCGTTAAAACGAATTATTGTTTCGTTTTAACGAAATAATAATTCATTTAAACGAAATACTATTTCGAAAAAAAGAAATACTATTTCGAAAAAACGAAATAATATTTCGAAAAAACGAA
>NW_018459824.1:0-469 GCF_002113885.1 Mizuhopecten yessoensis
GTCATTGTTATCATTATGTTTATGTGTAGAAAGCGATAGAAAATAAAATTTAGTTCGTGATAACATGAGTTTATCATTTGTGACAAATAAAAACCATATTTGTTTTTCTTTCAAGAGGATATGGTTACTGTTCTTTAATACATTTTAGGTCTGTAAGGCTCCATATCACAACCATACAACAATAAAGACTTTACTTTATCAAATACATCCTAAATACAATGAACAGAAAAGTTAAGAATCGGCTTTTTTAAGACGTCATACCTGGACATTGTATCGTTAGTGACATATGTGTATTTTAGCTTCATTTTAGCTTAAGTAGAGGAACGACTACATGTCTGGTCGGGTTAAGAACAACATCACAGGTGCTGCTTAACACAGCTAGAGTAAGNGATCACTCACACCCTCCTCTAACAGTCGAGTGAACGGAAGTGTTGGACTGAGAGACGTACAAAGATAAAACAAAAGGGAA
>NW_018459825.1:0-469 GCF_002113885.1 Mizuhopecten yessoensis
TGATAACGTTTATATTCGAGGATGTCCATACTGATAACGTTTATAATGGAAGGATGTTCATACTGATAACGTTTATATTCGAGGATGTCCATACTGATAACGTTTATATTGGAGGATGTTCATACTGATAACGTTTATACTGGAGGATGTTCANATAGGAGGATGTCCATCCTGTTAACGTTTATAATTGGAGGATGTCCATACTGATAACGTTTATATTCGAGGATGTCCATACTGATAACGTTTATATTGGAGGATGTTCATACTGATAACGTTTATATTGGAGGATGTTCATACTGATAACGTTTATACTGGAGGATTTTCATACTGATAACGTTTATAATGGGAGGATGTTCATACTGTTAACGTTTATATTGGGGGATGTTCATACTGATAACGTTTTATTGGAGGATCTCCATACTGTTAACGTTTATATTGGAGGATGTCCATACTGATAGCGTTTATATTG
>NW_018459826.1:0-397 GCF_002113885.1 Mizuhopecten yessoensis
TGTACACTGCTATCTCTCCCCCATCTGTACACTGCTATCTCTCCACCCTTTGTACACTTCTATCTCTCCATCCCTCTGTCCACTGCTATCCCTCCACCCATCTGTACACTGCTATCTCTCCACCCTCTGTACACTGCTATCTCTCCACCCTCTGTATACTGTTTTCTATCCATCCTCTGTACACTGCTATCTCTGCAACCCTCTGTACACTGCTATCTCTCGACCCTCTGTACACTGTTATCTTTCCACCCTCTGTACACTGCTATCTCTCCACCCCTCTGTAACTGCTATCTCTCCACCCCTCTGTACACTGCTATCTCTCCGCCCTCTGTACACTGCTATCTCTCCACCCCTCTGTAACTGCTATGTCTTCTCCCTCTGTACACTGCTATCTCTC
>NW_018459827.1:0-469 GCF_002113885.1 Mizuhopecten yessoensis
TTATTGAGCTGATTTAAATAGCCCGCTATCTGATGATGGTGGGCTTATTAATTAGCTAATTTAAATAGCGAATTATCTGATGATGGTGGGCTATTTTTGAGCTGATTCACATATCCTACTTTCTGATGATGGTGGGCTAATTATTGAGCTGATTCAAATAGCCCACTATCTGGTGATGGTTGGCTAATTATTGAGCTGATGTAAATAGCCCACTATCTGACGATGGTGGGCTTATTATTGAGCCGATTCATAAATCCAATTATCTGATGATGGTGCGTGAATTATCGAGCTGATTTAAATAGAACAGTATCTGATGATGTTGGGCTAATTATTGAGCTGATTCACACGGCCCACTGTTTGATGATGGTGGGCTAATTATTGAGCTGATTTAAATAGCCCAGTATCTGATGATGATGGATATTATTTGAGCTTATTTAAATAGCCCACTATCTGATGATGGTGGTTAAAT
>NW_018459828.1:0-158 GCF_002113885.1 Mizuhopecten yessoensis
GAACTTTGAGGGTGTACGTACAATTGATATTTAGAACTTTGAGGGGGTATTATTGATATTTAGAACTTTGAGGGTGTATAATTGATATTAAGAACTTGAGGGTGTATAATTGATATTAAGAACTTTGAGGGTGTATAATTGATATTTAGAACTTTGAG
>NW_018459828.1:209-469 GCF_002113885.1 Mizuhopecten yessoensis
AATTGATATTTAGAACTTTGAGAGTGTATAATTGATATTTAGAACTTTGAGGGTGTATAATTGATATTTAGAACTTTGAGGATGTACAATTGATATTTTGAACTTTGAGGGTGTACAATTGATATTTAGAACTTTGAGAGTGTATAATTGATATTTAGAACTTTGAGGGTGTATAATTGATATTTAGAACTTTGAGGATGTACAATTGATATTTTGAACTTTGAGGGTGTATAATTGATATTTAGAACTTTGAGAGTGTA
>NW_018459829.1:0-178 GCF_002113885.1 Mizuhopecten yessoensis
CCATGTCACAGTTATGTACTGTATTTCCTACGTCTCCACGTCACAATAATTTACGGTATTTCCTACGTCTCCACGTCACAGTAATGTATTGTATTTCCTACGACTCCACGTCACAGTAATGTACTGTATTTCCTACGACTCCACGTCACAGTAATGTACTGTATTTCCTACGTCTCCA
>NW_018459829.1:384-469 GCF_002113885.1 Mizuhopecten yessoensis
GTACTGTATTTCCTATGTCTCCATGTCAAAGTAATGTACAGTATTTCCTACGTCTCCATGTCACAGTTATGTACTGTATTTCCTA
>NW_018459830.1:0-469 GCF_002113885.1 Mizuhopecten yessoensis
TACTACCTATACCAATTGGTACCTGCTGGTAGTATCTAGTACTACATATATCAGCTGGTACCTGCTGGTAGTATCTAGTACTACCTATACCAATTGGTACCTGCTGGTAGTATCTAGTACTACCTATACCAACTGGTACCTGCTGGTAGTATCTAGTACTACCTATACCAATTGGTACCTGCTGGTAGTATCTAGTACTACCTATACCAACTGGTACCTGCTGGTAGTATCTAGTACTACCTATACCAACTGGTACCTGCTGGTAGTATCTAGTACTACCTATACCNGTACTACCTATACCAACTGGTACCTGCTGGTAGTATCTAGTACTACCTATACCAATTGGTACCTGCTGGTAGTATCTAGTACTACCTATACCAACTGGTACCTGCTGGTAGTATCTAGTACTACCTGTACCTGCTGGTACCTGCTGGTACCTGCTGGTAGTATCTTGTACTACCTATACCAA
>NW_018459831.1:0-469 GCF_002113885.1 Mizuhopecten yessoensis
AAATATATTACTTGAGTCATACATATATACCACACATAATTGTACTCATACACTCGTACCCATACACACACATCCTTGCATGCCTGACAGCATATATAAAGATATTAATATATGGATACATCCATCCTTTCTATTACAATAAATAATTATATATTTACCATGCCATTTGGGTCTACACATACAAATAAACCAATAAACATACTTATCAACATAACACATACACAAGACAGATATAACACATACATGTACGCCTGTTATTTACTTAAATACCAAAAATCTTCCTACATGCTTTAATTAATTCTTTACGGGTTGTAAGTTTACCCGGATATGCAATTGATATTAAAAGCTTTTTTCTTAGATATTAAGGGGAGACCACTTTTGGTTAAACTTGTTCATTGTGTTATTCTAAGAAGACATCTTTTTTTCAATCTGTTGTTGTTGAATAATGTGTCTTTTTCCACCATTGAAA
>NW_018459832.1:0-469 GCF_002113885.1 Mizuhopecten yessoensis
AAAATGGCATCGTTATAACGTTCAAGAAAAATAATAAGATTTTTTTTCAATAAAATCCTAGAATGCCGCGCGGTAAACTAGTGATCATAGACACCAAAGTTGCGTTCACAATGTAAGGGTTTAGTTTTTACCTTTCATTTCAACCTTCAACCTAAGTGCTTCTGAATCGCTCGGTGAACTTTATCGGTTATAGAAGTTAGTCATAGATGAGTGGCTGGAGACTTGCACGTGAAACTGTACTGGACTACTTCGTATATTGTAAACAGGTCCATCATTTAGAGACGCCTATATTTGATCGGTAATCCAGATACGCTGCGGAATGCACGATATAAACATAGACCGTTACGTAGATGACAGTTTTCATTGTCATGGTTTTCTGTTTGGTGGTGAACACTGACGCATGAAAACGTATTTTCCGTGCTTGATGTGCATCTAAATAATTCTTTTCTGTATCTTTTCCAGATAATCA
>NW_018459833.1:0-469 GCF_002113885.1 Mizuhopecten yessoensis
TCTGTACTTCAGAAACCGGCTACCTATTTCACTACTGTGATTTTTACCAAGACCGATAACTCATGCATGCAATTGCTTTTATTATAAAATGTCAATTTTTAATCGTTTATAGATAATTAATTGTACACAATTTCAGCATTTATGAAATTGATATACATTAATGCAATACTAATCTATGTTAGTATCATTTTTATTGACAGTGTTTGGCAAAAAATCGTGTTTCATTTTTTTTTTCAAAATTCACTTTTTACATAAATTGCCTTTTAAAATCCTTAAAATTCTGACAACCTATATTTTTGTGGCAGAAAATTTTCTTTACTTCAAAGCAATATACAAAATTTGAATAGATTCTACTGAGAAATGGCGACACAATCCTAAAACATTAAGGTAGTAGGATTGTGTCACCATTTCTCAGTAGAATCTTTTCAAATTTTGTAGTTATATTGCTTTAAAGTAAAGAACTTTTTCT
>NW_018459834.1:0-469 GCF_002113885.1 Mizuhopecten yessoensis
AAACATGAACTATTTATCAAGATACAAACGAACTATTTATCAAGAAAAAACATGAACTATTTATCAAGAAACAAACATGAATTATTTATAAAGATGCGAACGTGAACTATTTATCAAGATGCAAACATGAACTATTTATCAAGATGTAAACATGAACTATTTATCAAGATACAAACGAACAATTTATTAAGAAAAAACATGAACTATTTATCAAGATGCAAACATCAACTATTTATCAAGAAACAAACATGAATTATTTATAAAGATGCGAACGTGAACTATTTATCAAGATGCAAACATGAACTAATTATCAAGATACAAACTTGAACTATTTATCAAAATGTAAACATGAACTATTTATCAAAATACCAAAACGAACCATTTATCAAGATGCAAACATGAACTATTNATAAAACATGAACTGTTTATCAAGATGCAAATATGAACTATTTATCAAGATACAAACGAA
>NW_018459835.1:0-469 GCF_002113885.1 Mizuhopecten yessoensis
CAGAGATGTTGTGTATGGGGACAGTGACACAGATGTTGTGTATGGAGACAGTATCAGAGATGTTGTGTATGGGAGACAGTGACAGAGATGTTGTGTATGGGAGACAGTGACAGAGATGTTGTGTATGGGAGACAGTGACAGAGATGTTGTGTATGGGAGACAGTGACAGAGATGTTGTGTATGGGAGACAGTGACAGAGATGTTGTGTATGGGAGACAGTGACAGAGATGTTGTGTATGGGAGACAGTGACAGAGATGTTGTGTATGGGAGACAGTGACAGAGATGTTGTGTATGGGAGACAGTGACAGAGATGTTGTGTATGGGAGACAGTGACAGAGATGTTGTGTATGGGAGACAGTGACAGAGATGTTGTGTATGGGAGACAGTGACAGAGATGTTGTGTATGGNGGATGTTGTGTATGAGAGACAGTGACAGAGATGTTGTGTATGGGAGACAGTGACAGAGAT
>NW_018459836.1:0-469 GCF_002113885.1 Mizuhopecten yessoensis
TAGTACAAACACCACAACCATTGGATGTAGTACAAACACCACAACCAGTGGATGTAGTACAAACACCACAACCATTGGATGTAGTACAAACACCACAACCAGTGGCTGTAATAGAAACACCACAATCAGTTGCTATAATTGAAACACCACAACCAGTGGCTATAGTACAAACACCTCTACCAGTGTCTGTTATAGAAATCTCACAACCAGTGGCTGTAGTAGAAACACCACTAGAAACACCTCAACCAGTGGCTATAATTGAAACACCACAACCAGTGGCTGTAGTAGAAACACCTCAACCAGTGGCTGTAATAGAAACACCACAATCAGTTGCTATAATTGAAACACCACAACCAGTGGCTATAGTACAAACACCTCTACCAGTGTCTGTAATAGAAATCTCACAACCAGTGTCTGTAATAGAAATCTCACAACCAGTGGCTGTAGTAGAAACACCACAACCAGTGGC
>NW_018459837.1:0-469 GCF_002113885.1 Mizuhopecten yessoensis
AGCAGACAGTAATGGTACGTTGATCTTTCGAGTAAAAGGGAGTAAACTTAAGTCGTTCAGTAACAGCCAGTATTGGTACGTTGGACATTCGAGTAACAGGGAGTTGTCTTCTTAAGTTGTTTCAGTAGCAGACAGTATTGGTACGTTTAACATTCGAGTAACAGGGATTAATCTCAAATCGTTTCAGAATCAGCCAGTATTGGTATGTTGAACATTCCAGTAACAGGGAGTAATCTTAATTTGTTTCAGTAGCAGACAGTATTGGTACGTTGAACATTCGATTAACAGGGTGCCATCTTAAGTCGTTTCAGTGACAGCCAGTATTGTAACGTTAAACATTCGAGTAACAGGGAGTAGTTTAAAGTCGTTTCATTAACAACCAGTATTGGTACGTTGAACATTCGAGTAACTGGGAGTAATATGCTAGGTTGTTTCAGTAGCAGACAGTATTGGTACGTTGAACATTCGA
>NW_018459838.1:0-469 GCF_002113885.1 Mizuhopecten yessoensis
TCTTTTTGGTGCCTAAATACATTTTGGCACCATACAATAATCTTCACCAAATTCTGTTTTTGGCACAAAAGCCACACAAACAAATGGTATCTTTTTAATTAGACATACATCTGACACCGGAATAAAAACAAATATATCTGAATACTTTGTATATTGCTAACTAGCTGTAAAAAAATACTTGAACTTTGTCTCAAAGTGCAATGAGCAAATTCAGATTCATCTATAGAGCAATTATATAAAATGAATGGATGCACATGAACATATTATATTCTTTTACAGTTATGATTGAAATGTTGGATTACATATTAGGAGGTATTTCCAAACCCCGACAGACACAGGCTTAGGGCCTTATTTCTGTTAGCAGAATGTATTTGCCTGATGGCCAAGCTATAGTCCAGCTATACAAATATTACAATATACAATTACTGTACATCTAAGACAGGTTGTTTTGAAGACTACAAAATGGCAC
>NW_018459839.1:0-469 GCF_002113885.1 Mizuhopecten yessoensis
GGAGGCATAGGTCGTGAAACAAACAAAAATACACATGGGTAAAGATAAAAACCACCCAAACGACGGACATACCAAAAACCGGAACGATGACTCTAGCTCAAAAACAACACAAAACGCAACACAGAACACCCAATTCCCGCAATTCCTTGTGATGACCTCCACACAGAGTGGTAAAACAACGGCCGCGTTGTCGCCACTTCTGTTGAGGAAGGGCATCCAGGGAATCGCAGGGGATGTGAAATCCGTTAAGCCATTTGGATCGGGCGATCTCCTTATAGAGGTTTATCGCCAACAACAGGCGATGAACCTACTCGGAACAACCAGTTTTGCCGGAATCGGTGTCAGTGTGAAACCACACTCATCACTTAATTGCAACAAGGGGGTAATCAGGTGCCGAGCCTTGCGCAATGACACCGATGAAGAGATACTGGCATATTTCCAGGAGGAGAGCGTCCCGGTCTCTGAGGTG
>NW_018459840.1:0-469 GCF_002113885.1 Mizuhopecten yessoensis
AGTCCTCTGCGCATCCCAAGAATAAGCCTACCTTCAAGGGCAACACATGAAAGTCGTGCCGGGAGGACTGCAGTTCTCTCGGCTCAAGCTTAGGTCCTTCTCCCGCAGGATTAGGCTTCGGGTCAGCAGACGGTTCTGTTGCCTGGCAAGGTCTCGATCTGCCTCGACCAGATCTTCATGTGCGGGGTCGTCTTTCTGCTTTCCTTCCAGAGTGGAAGGAAATTACGGAAGACGCATGGGCCTTGTCTGTAATCAAGGAGGGGTAAGGCAGCGTCGGAGCCAATCTTTTTTTCCTCCACCGGGGGATCCGGAAAAGGCTCTGGCGCTTCAGGAGAAGTAAGGACCATGCTTACCAAGGGCGCGGTCGAGGAGGTTCCTATGTCGGGNCCCCGGGTTCTACTCCAGAATGTTTCTAGTTCGGAAGAAGTCCGGGGCGTGGCGTCCCAACATAGATCTAAGTGCCTTCAAC
>NW_018459841.1:0-469 GCF_002113885.1 Mizuhopecten yessoensis
TGATCCAGAATTATAAAAATAGTCTGATAATAGTATAATACAGATTCGGAATCCTACTTCAGTGATCCAGAATTATAAAATCGTCTGATAATAGTATAATATACATTTATCTAATCCCCTATCCCGTTGATCCGGAATCCTACCCCAGTGATTCGGAATTATAAAATAGTTTGATAATAGTATAATATACATTCATCTAATACCCTCTCCCGTTGATCCGGAATCCTACCCCAGTGATTCGGAATTATAAAATAGTTTGATAATAGTATAATATACATTCATCTAATACCCTATCCCGTTGATCCGGAATCCTACCCCAGTGATCCGGAATTATGAAATAGTCTGATAATAGTATAATACATTCATCTAATACCCTATCCCGTTGAGCCGAAATCCTACCCCAGTGATCCAGAATCATGAAAATAGTCTGATAAGAGTATAATACATTCATCTAATACCCTATCCCATT
>NW_018459842.1:0-469 GCF_002113885.1 Mizuhopecten yessoensis
GACCAGGGCAGTCGTGACTAGGCATAGTTGGTAGAGCTAGTCGTGTCCAGTGTAGTTGTGACTAGGGTTGTCGTGACCCGGGTTGTCGTGACTAGGCATAGTTGGCAGAGCTAGTCGTGACTAGGCATAGTTGGGAGAGCTAGTCGTGACTAGGCATAGTTGGTATAGCTAGTCATGACTAGGCAAAGTTGGTAGAGCTAGTCGTGACCAGTGCAGTCGTGACTAGGGTAGTCGTGACCAGGGTAGTCGTGACTAGGCATAGTTGGTATAGCTAGTCATGACTAGGCAAAGTTGGTAGAGCTAGTCGTGACCAGGGGAGGCGTGACTAGGCATAGTTGGTAGAGCTAGTCGTACTAGGGTAGTCGTGACCAGGGCAGTCGTGACTAGGCATAGTTGGTAGAGTTAGTCGTGACCAGTGTAGTCATGACTAGGGTTGTCGTGACCCGGGTTGTCGTGACTAGGCATAGTT
>NW_018459843.1:0-469 GCF_002113885.1 Mizuhopecten yessoensis
GATGGTGGATCAGTATAAAATATTTAGATGGTGGATCAATACAAAATATTTAGACGTTGGATCAATACAAAGTATTTAGATGGTGGATCAGTATAAAGTATTTAGACGGTGGATCAGTATACAGTATTTAGATGGTGGATCAGTATAAAGTATTTAGANATTTTTTTTTTAGATGGTGGATACAAATTAATACAAAGTATTTAGACGGTGGATCAGTATAAAGTATTTAGATGGTGGATCAATACAAAGTATTTAGATGGTGGATCAGTATGAAATATTTAGATGGTTTATCAGTATGAAGTATTTAGACGGTAGATCAGTATAAAGTATTTAGATGGTGGTTCAATATAAAGTATTTAGATGGTGGATCAATACAAAGTATTTAGATGGTGGAACAGTATAAAGTAATTAGATGGTGGAGCAATATACAGTATTTAGATGGTGGATCAGTATAAAGTTTCTAGACGAT
>NW_018459844.1:0-469 GCF_002113885.1 Mizuhopecten yessoensis
TAATTAGTAGTTACTGAAATAGTGGTGACTGGATTAATTAGTAGTTACTGAAATAGTAATGACTGGATTAGAGCTGAGTGGATTAATTAATGGTTATTGTTACAGCGATTGCTGGATTAGAGCTGAGTGGATTAATTAATGGTTATTGTTACAGTGATGACTGGATTAGAACCGAGTGGATTAATTAATGGTTATTGTTACAGTGATGACTGGATTAGAGCCGGATGGATAAGTAAATGGTTATTGTTACAGTGATGACGGGATTAGAGCTGAGTGAATTAATTAATGGTTATTGTTACAGTGATGACTGGATTAGAGCTGAGTGGATTAGTTAATGGTTTTTGTTACAGTGATGACTGGATTAGAGCTGGATGGATAAGTAAATGGTTATTGTTACAGTGATGACTGGATAAGAGCTGAGTGAATTAATTAATGGTTATTGTTACAGTGATGACTGGATTAGAGCTGA
>NW_018459845.1:0-469 GCF_002113885.1 Mizuhopecten yessoensis
TATTGATGTTCCAGAGCTACATTGAACTGGACTGGTCTGTGTCGTGTACTTGTTGGGGCAGAGCTACATTGAACTGGATTGGCCTGTGTAGTGTTGGTCTAGAGCTACATTGAAGTGGTTGACCTGTGTAGTGTTAGTCCAGAGCTACATTGTACATAATTGACCTGTGTAGTGTACATGTTGGTCAAGAGCTACATTGAACTTGATTGACCTGTGTAGTGATGTTCCAGAGCTTCATTGAACTGGATTAACCTGTGTAGTGATGTTCCAGAGCTACATTGTACAGAATTGACCTGTGTAGTGTACACGTTGGTCAAGAGCTACATTGAACTTGATTGACCTGTGTAGTGATGTTCCAGAGCTACATTGAACTGGATTAACCTGTGTAGTGATGTTCCAGAACTACATTGTACAGAATTGACCGGTGCTGTGTACATGTTGGTCAAGAGCTACATTGAACTGGATTGAC
>NW_018459846.1:0-469 GCF_002113885.1 Mizuhopecten yessoensis
GTAAAGATTAATCATCACCATAAAAAAGAACCAATAATATATATATAAAAAAAAAAAAATTTTACCAGAGAAATATCAGAAATTATTAATGAGATAAAAAGGTATATCTTCACTGCTATTTATACATACATATCATTACTGCTATAAAAACAATACATGCTATATGACTTACCATACATTAATATGTACGCAATAATGTCATCATGTATCAACCCATGTATTTGAATCTTTTGAAACTAGTAAAATGGGATGCATTCTTATGAACAAACATCTCACTGACTGGGATTGTGGGACTAAAATTTTACGCACAAATTATTTTTACCTGAAGTCAAGCGTCACTCTAACATGCATTCAGATAATCTCTAGACTTATTGTTGTTGGAACTAATTCAAGTGCCTCAAAGCTTTTATTTTTTGACAACCCAGTCTATATTTATCACCCCATGGAGTGGTTTAAAGCAGCTGGCATG
>NW_018459847.1:0-469 GCF_002113885.1 Mizuhopecten yessoensis
TAACAACAGATCTACAGTGATACATGTAAGTCAGATCTACAGTGTCACATGTATAAGTCACACAAGATCTACAGTGATACATGTATAAGTAACACCAGATCTACAGTGTTACATGTATAAGTAACANGTGATACATGTATAATTAACATCAGATCTACAGTGTTACATGTATAAGTAACACCAGATCTACAGTGATACATGAATAAGTAACACCAGATCTACAGTGATACATGTATAAGTAACACCAGATCTACAGTGTTACATGTATAAGTAACATCATATCTACAGTGTTACATGTAAGTAACACTAGATCTACACTAATACAGGTATAAAAAGCATCAGATCTACAGTGATACATGTATTAGTAACAGCAGATCTACAGTATTGCATGTATAAGTAACACCAGATCTACAGTAATACATGCATAAGTAACACCAGATATACAGTGATACATGTATAAGTAACACTA
>NW_018459848.1:0-469 GCF_002113885.1 Mizuhopecten yessoensis
CGTGAAAAACAAATGTGAGCACCATGTTAGTAATAATGTAATCGACCTTCTGCCAGTAGCAGTAAGCGATACCGGTGCTACTTTTAAAAACCGACATTGCGCAAAATGTAATGGTAAATTTGAGTGGACCCCGTGGCTACTGAACATATCATGCGGGTCTAAATATTTTGCGGTCAGCAGACAATCTTTGTCATTAACTGAAGAAGTAATGCTACGCGTGCTTAATGCATACTGTAACTACAACTTCGAACCACCACACGATAGAAAAGTACGTTACTGTTACCGTGCTTTTAAATACAACATAAATAGCTCTATTGAGTGGACTAATCTTACAACATGTGGAGATCGGATCTTCAAACCATTGTACCATGATGACGAGAATCATCGGAACTCACAATGCTTTTTTGATACTCATGGTGCGAACCTTTCAGGTGGTGTTAAGTGCTTTGTTCATTCATCCGATAACTAT
>NW_018459849.1:0-469 GCF_002113885.1 Mizuhopecten yessoensis
GTTGTCCAACCAGAGTGTACCAAGGTAAGACACACAGGTTTTGTTAATCAACAACCTTTCATTGTTGTTACTTTAAGAGTTAAATATGGGCTATACTTTATATCAGATGGTAAAGTTTTATATTGAGGATATAAGTTCCCCACCTTGGCCTCTGATTGGCTGTAGAGACAATTATGGATATTTGCAAATTGGCTCTGTTAACAGCTTGTGACNAAAATAATTGAGTTAAGCTACTTTTCTTTTTGGGGGGGGAGCATTATTGATACCTTGACAGGAGTGTTACAAAATGTATATGATTGACCAATTAGTTTTACTTGTACCATTTTGCTGTAAAACATTCTTGTGCCAGGAAATAGAATGTTAGGTAATGGAATAGAGTTTCCCCATTGGAAATGAGAGGCAGAGCCCCAAAAAAATGTCAACAAATGAACACTGTTATGATGACTGTTTTGGTACAGACTATTGTCCT
>NW_018459850.1:0-469 GCF_002113885.1 Mizuhopecten yessoensis
CTCTTTCAGGTTCATATCACATCATATTCACCGCCACAAAAGTCCATAATTGTAAATTATCACATAGTCGGCCTGTTATCCAGTGAATTCGCCCATGTAATATTTTTACATATGTCACTAGTGTAATATACCCTGGAGCATTTTTCATTGGCTGTGCCAGTCAGAAATCGATTGTGACGTCATAATATGGACAATGACGTGACGTCATAAATTGTGAATGGCTGTCTCCGTTCGATTAAGCCCTCTACACTTTGGCTTTAAAACCTGTCAAAATGTAAGTTTTCTGAGTTATGTGATAAAAATATCTTAAATTTGTTTTCATTTCATATTAGCTTTTATGAAACTCGTCTCAAAGTTTTAATTTTTGCTAAAATCTCTTAACAATTTGATAGATAGAAACTATACTATGATGCTGTAGTTTATATCTTGAAATGATATATAAACCCTAACCCCAATCCTATCAACACCA
>NW_018459851.1:0-469 GCF_002113885.1 Mizuhopecten yessoensis
GATGATTGTGAGTTGAATGAGTTTATGTTTTATGTTTGAATATCTGTGTTTATGCCGTCAATTAACTTGTACCAATTTCATGTTTATATATTGCGGAATGTTTTGGTACTTGTTCGCGTGCGATTANTAATACACGTCAAAACTTAATGTTGTAATTGCCAATCGTTGCGTCCTAGATTTATCTTGGCAATATATATTTGATCGTTGGCGATATATACTATTTTGACCGGGACATTTTCTTTTCCTGAGATTGACTGCTGCTGCATTGATTTTCAGCAAGAAATTTAGTTAAGATGTCTTGGCTTGTTTACTTTAATTAATATATTTAAGTGACATCTTAAGTTAGTCTGTTTAATTATATTCAACACTTGAGATCTGGAATCTAAATATTGCATAATTGGACTGAGGTAAGTAATAAAAAAAATTTTTTCAGGTACCCAAATCAACTGGACTTACTATTGTTTTTCAG
>NW_018459852.1:0-469 GCF_002113885.1 Mizuhopecten yessoensis
TATTTTGACAATTTTCTGTTGGAAATTATTTTTACTTGGTGAGAACTATCCTTGGAGGAGGAAGGTGGTTTTAAATTGTAAAATTAGGATTCCTACCCCAACCCTAGGGGCCAGGGCGGGGCCCAAAAGGGAAAATTAACCAATATTTCAAAAATCTTCTTCTCCATCCAGACTCAGAGGTATTACAGTCATTTTCTCTGCATGGATGGAGAGATCATCAGAGGCTTTATTTAAATTGTAAATTTCAGGACCCCCGAGCTATTCGTTCTCCCTTGGGGAGGGGGTAAAGTTTACTATAGTTTATATAGGGAAACAACACTTTTGGGTATATTTTGATAATTTTCTGTTGGAAATTATTTTTACTTTCTCAGAATCATCCCTGGAGGAGGAAGATGGTTTTAAATTGTAAAATTGGGATTCCTTACCCAACCCTAAGGGCCAGGGCGGGGCCCAAAAGGGAAAATTAACC
>NW_018459853.1:0-469 GCF_002113885.1 Mizuhopecten yessoensis
ATATATAGGATCTGTCAACAATATATGTAGGTTATACAACTGACCTACATATATATAGGAAATGTAAACAATATATGTAGGTTATACAACTGACCAACATATATAGGATATATCAACAATATATGATGGTTATACAACTGACCAACATATATAGGATCTGTCAACAATATATGTAGGTTATACAACTGACCAACATATATAGGATCTGTCAACAATATATGTAGGTTATACAACTGACCAACATATATANCAATATATGTAGGTTATACAACTGACCAACATATATAGGATCTGTCAACAATATATGTAGGTTATACAACTGACCAACATATATAGGATCTGTCAACAATATCTGTAGGTTATACAACTGACCAACATATATAGGATGTGTCAACAATATATGTAGGTTATACAACTGACCAACACATATATAGGATATGTCAACAATATATGTAGGTTATACAACTGA
>NW_018459854.1:0-194 GCF_002113885.1 Mizuhopecten yessoensis
CCTATCCATTCTTCTTTGTCTGCTACTCTCCCAGAGATAAGTAGTAATGGTCGTGTCCTATACATTCTTCTTTGTCTTCTACACTCCCAGAGGTAAGTAGTGATGGTCATGTCCTATCCATTCTTCTTTGTCTGCTACTCTCCCAGAGATAAGTAGTGATGGTCGTGTCCTATACATTCTTCTTTGTCTTCTAC
>NW_018459854.1:251-469 GCF_002113885.1 Mizuhopecten yessoensis
TGTCCTATCCATTCTTCTTTGTCTTCTACTCTCCCAGAGATAAGTAGTGATGGTCATGTCCTATCCATTCTTCTTTGTCTTCTACTCTCCCAGAGATAAGTAGTGATGGTCATGTCCTATCCATTCTTCTTTGTCTTCTACTCTCCCAGAGAGAAGTAGTGATGGTCGTGTCTTATCCATTCTTCTTTGTCTTCTACTCTCCCAGAGGTAAGTAGTGA
>NW_018459855.1:0-469 GCF_002113885.1 Mizuhopecten yessoensis
TATGTAATCTTCTCATCATGTATTACTACTTGTTTAAAAAACAAAAAACGCTTACTTGGTGGGTTTTTTACTGGCTTATTTGGTTTTGGAATTCTAAAGAGAAAAGATACTTGTATTTGGTGAGCTTTTCAGATTTTGTTTTCTTGCACATTGAGAATGAAAGTAAATTTACATGTCCTTGTATTGTATGGCTTCATGCACATAATTAATGCTTTTGGTGAAAGGGTTATCCAGTATTATAAACAAACATTTAATGTGCTCACAATAGGAATTACAGCTTTGTTATGAAGCTATATACCTTAGTTAAGGTTGGTTGTGATTAACAAACTTAGTTTGAGCAATTTTAATCACGGCATAATACCAAGGTTGAGGTGAATGTTGCACAACACAGGTCTGNCAATATTTAACCCACTCATTTTTGATATCACATTTGAATCTTTAAGTCTGAGGATATTGTAGTCCGTTATTA
>NW_018459856.1:0-469 GCF_002113885.1 Mizuhopecten yessoensis
CAATGTATAATACAGTAGAGAGAACATCATGACATAGCAAGGTATCAAACAGTGGAGGGAACCTCATGACATAACAATGTATAAAACGGTAGAGGGAACATCATGACATAACAAGGTATAAAACGGTAGAGGGAACACCATGACACATCAAGGAAAAAAACGGTAGAGGGAACATCATGACATAACAATGTATAAAACGGTAGAGGGAAAATCATGACATAACAATGTATAATACAGTAGAGACAACATCATGACATAGCAAGGTATCAAACAGGGGAGGGAACCTCATGACATAACAATGTATAAAACGGTAGAGGGAACAACATGACATAACAAGGTATAAAACGGTAGAGGGAACACCATGACACATCAAGGTAAAAAACGGTAGAGGGAACATCATGACATAAAAAGGTATAAAACAGTGGAGGGAACATCATGACATAACATGGTATAAAACAGTGGAGGGAAC
>NW_018459857.1:0-469 GCF_002113885.1 Mizuhopecten yessoensis
TTATCTGTTCTGTTTCTAGTCCCGTCACTATGTACAGCTAGTATGCTACTTTGGTGAGTTATCGTTACTGTTTCTAGTCCAATCACTACATACAGCTAGTATGTTACTTTGGTGAGTTATCTGTTCTGTTTCTAGTCCCGTCACTATGTACAGCTGGTATGTAACTTTGGGGAGTTATCTGTTCTGTTTCTAGTCCCGTCACTATGTGCAGCTAGTATGATACTTTGGTAAGTTATTCGTACTGTTTTTAGTCCCGTCACTATGTGCAGCTAGTATGATACTTTGGTAAGTTATCTGTACTGTTTCTAGTACCCGTCACTATATACAACTAGCATGATACTTTGGTAAGTTATCTGTACTCTTTCTAGTACCCGTCACTATATACAGCTAGTATGTTACTTTGGTAAGTTATCCGTACTGTTTTTAGTCCCGTCACTATGTAGAGGTAGTATGGTGCTTTGGTGAATTA
>NW_018459858.1:0-469 GCF_002113885.1 Mizuhopecten yessoensis
ATACAACATCAATTACTCTCTTTTACCCGTACTGAGTTAGATACAGCTTCAAAAGCTCTCATTTATCCGAACTGGGTCTGATGCAACATCAATTACTCTCTTTTACCCGGACTGAGTTAGATACAATATCAATTACTCTCTTTTTCCCGGACTGAGTTAGATACAACATCAATTACTCTCTTTTACCCATACTGAGTTAGATACAGCTTCAAAAGCTCTCATTTATACGAACTGGGTCTGATGCAACATCAATTACTCTCTTTTACCCGGACTGAGTTAGATACAATATCAATTACTCTCTTTTACCCGGACTGAGTTAGATACAACATAAATTACTCTCTTTTACACGGAGATACAACATCAATTACTCTCTTTAACCCGGCCGGTGTTAGATACAGCATCAAAAGCTCTCATTTACCGGGAATGGGTATGATACAACATCAATTACTCTCTTAAACCCGGACTGAGT
>NW_018459859.1:0-469 GCF_002113885.1 Mizuhopecten yessoensis
TCAGAGCTGTATCAAGTAAACACAGCATCAAACAACTTATGTCAGTGTTGTATCAAGTAAATACAACATCAAACAACGTATGTCAGAGCTGTTTCAAGTAAACACAGCATCAAACAACTTATGTCAGAGCTGTATCAAGCAAACACAGCATCAAACAACTTATGTCAGAGCTGTATCAAGTAAACACAGCANCTTATGTCAGAGCTGTATCAAGTAAACACAGCACCAAACAACTTATGTCAGAGCTGTATCAAGTAAACACAGCACCAAACAACTTTTGTCAGAGCTGTATCAAGTAAACACAGCACCAAACAACTTGTGTCATAGCTGTTTCAAGAAAATACAGCACCAAACAACTTATGTCAGAGCTATATCAAGTAAACACAGCATCAAACAACTTAAGTCAGAGCTGTATTAGGTAAATACAGCATCAATCAACTTATGTCAGAGCTGTATCAAGTAAACACAG
>NW_018459860.1:0-469 GCF_002113885.1 Mizuhopecten yessoensis
AGCAGCAAGGAAGGCTCAAGGCCCTATTCTGACTTCACCTTTGTTAATTGAAAACATGTTTGGTTGGTTTTTTTCCAAACTGTTGATGCGTCAGACTTTCATATCGTACCTCAAAGAAACTCTGACTCGTATAGGTATCAACAGCTATGATTTTAATGGACATTCCTCATTTAAATATCTCGAATTGTAATAAACTGGTAAACTGTTGTTTCATCGTTTTTGTTGTGTATAAATTATAAATGTTACACAACATGGAACAAAGATTTGTATGTTTTAAATGTCACACAACATGGAACAAAGATGTGTATGTTATAAATGTCGCACAACATGGAACAAAGATTTGTATGTTATAAATGTCACACAACATGGAACCAAGATATGTATTGATAATAATTACCCAACAAGACATAACTGGCATGTTATTATGGTCACGGAAGTTGGACCAAAGTTATGTAATCTGGGAGGTAGG
>NW_018459861.1:0-469 GCF_002113885.1 Mizuhopecten yessoensis
ATTGTTTGGGGTTACACAGAAGGAGGATGTCAAAGAGACATCAGATTTGATTGTTTGGGGTTACACGGAAGGAGGATGTCATAGTGACATCAGATTTGATTGTTTGGGGTTACAAGGAAGGAGGATGTCATAGTCACATCAGATTCGATTGTTTGAGGTTACACGGAAGGAGGTTGTCATAGTGCCATCAGATTTGATTGTTTGGCGTCACACGGAAGGAGGATGTGTTAGTGACATCAGATTTGATTGTTTTGGGTTACACAGAAGGAGGATGTCATAGTGACATCAGATTCGATTGTTTGGGGTTACACAGAAGGAGGATGTCAAAGTGACATTAGATTCGATTGTTTGGGGTTACACGGAAGGAGGTTGTCATAGTGACATCAGATTTGATTGTTTGGGGTTACACGGAAGGAGGATGTGTTAGTGACATCAGATTTGATTGTTTGGGGTTACACAGAAGGAGGAT
>NW_018459862.1:0-469 GCF_002113885.1 Mizuhopecten yessoensis
TGTACAGTAGGAGAAAACATTTCCTCTATTTCTCCTCTTGGGCCCCACTCCTCTGCCCACAGAGGGGTCACACCCTCCGTTTATACAAACTTGAGGCTCCTTTGTCCAAAGATGGCCTAGAACAAAATTGGTCAAAATCCTTCTAATGGTTGAGAAGAAGAAGATTTTTAAAGATTTACCTGTTTTACACCCCCCCCCCCTTCCCCCAAGGGGACCATACCCTTCGTTTATACAAAACTGAGAACCCTTTGGCCAATGATGCTTCCAACCAAATTTGGTCAAAATCCTCTGTAGCGTTTTAAAGGAAAAACTTGAAGGTCAACGGACGCCGGACGCCGGATGACAGACGCTGTGTCATGGCCTTTAATTCGGGCCAGGTGAGCTGAAAATTGCCTCAAGCTTATTTCAAAATTGATATTGCCCCTTCAAAATTCTGACAAGACTTACCTCCCTTCAAACCGGTGTTTGA
>NW_018459863.1:0-469 GCF_002113885.1 Mizuhopecten yessoensis
CATAACGGTCATCCGGATCATTTCCACTTGAAGCACCTTCAGACCGAGTATGATAATCTTTCTTTTTACCTGGTTGCTGAAACTGAGAAGACTGTGACGTGTGTGGCTTTTTCTGGTGGTGCGTATTGGAATTCCATGACTTCACATCAGAAGCAAGTTGCTTTATCATCCCTTCAAGTGTAGCCAATCGATTCTCATCTGATGTGGTACTACTTATCATCTTTGAAGTCGCTGTTTTAGTGTTGCTACTCACTACCTTCTCAACCTTCAATTCCGATTCCAACCTTCTCAATTCCACCTTCAATTCGTTGTAGTCTTGAATCAACTCATACTTAGTAGCAGATCTTTCCTTCAATGGTGACTGAAGTCCTTTCCAGATACGGCTACGTAACATCTGGTTACGCTTCTCCATAGGCAGCATCTTACATCTTGACACCTTCATAAGGATATCCTCTAGTCTGCAACCCCA
>NW_018459864.1:0-469 GCF_002113885.1 Mizuhopecten yessoensis
GGCAGTGTTGGGTATGGCATGGACTGTGAGGTAGGGAGGGATAGGTTGGGGGAGCATTGTAGATAGGAAGGGGGCAGTGTTGGGTATGGCATGGACTGTGAGGTAGGGAGGGATAGGGTGGGGGAGCATTGTAGATAGGAAGGGGGCAGTGTTGGGTATTGCATGGACCTATGGGTAGGGTTGGATAAGGTGGGAGAGCATTGTAGGTAGTAAGGGGGCAGTGTTGGGTATGGCATGGACGGGGGTAGGGTGGGATAGAGTGGGGGAGCATTGAAGGTAAGAAGGGGGAAGTGTTGGATATGGCATGGACCGAGGGGTAGGGAGGGATAGGGTGGGATAGGGTGGGGGAGCATTGTAGGTAGTAAGGGGGCAGTGTTAGGTATGGCATGGACCGATGGGTAGGGAGGGATAGGGTGGGATAGGTTGGGGGAGCATTGTAGGTAGTAAGGGGGCAGTGTTAGGTATGGCA
>NW_018459865.1:0-469 GCF_002113885.1 Mizuhopecten yessoensis
TTCAAATAACTATATGTGTTACTCAA
The DNA here is from genome assembly GCF_002113885.1 of Mizuhopecten yessoensis. Classification (NCBI taxonomy): domain Eukaryota; kingdom Metazoa; phylum Mollusca; class Bivalvia; order Pectinida; family Pectinidae; genus Mizuhopecten; species Mizuhopecten yessoensis. The sequence continues at coordinate 27 of NW_018459865.1, forward strand.
CATTTACACCCCCTAAATAGTTTGTCATTGCTACTGCCAATCACTGCAGCATGCTAGAAATAATGGAGAGGTATATCAGCGAGTTTATAGAGTTTAGTTTGCTCTGGCGATTCTGACAAATATCACAGGCTGTGCAAACAATGACATAATGTCTACATATGCAAGTTAATATTGATACGCTAATTGAATTGGGTACTATTAAAAATATCTAAAACTCCACGATCTGCATTTTTTATCTGATCTGATACACATTTTCATTGTCGATGCCACGTACACGGCGATCGCTTTAACGTAGAATAACGTATACATTGTTGCCAGGGAAAGTATGTCGGACTCATGTGTAAACCTTAAGAGTTATGTTTTATGAAGCAGGAAGTTGAAAGTGAACTTTGACATTCCAATGCACAATGTAACGCATGGTTACCTACACTGAAAGAATAAAG
>NW_018459866.1:0-469 GCF_002113885.1 Mizuhopecten yessoensis
AGAATATGTTGCTGACAGTATTAGGTTACTCACACTTTTTTAAAATTTAATGCATGAGTAGTTTCTGCTAATATGAATTGACCTCGAACTTATGTTAAGTCGCTAAATAATTAAAGAATTGTTTCTGTGCTGTGAACAATGTAATATTGATTGCAACACATTATATTGTAGAATTAAACAACATTGACTACATTATGATGCGATCAATACACACCTTTTAGTCTTTATGGGCACGTTCATTATATGACCATTTACCAATTCAACCATTTCATTTGTATTGACAGAACAACATATCTAAATGAGGATATATCATAAATCATATTTATAGCCCAACATCATCTGATGGTGGGCTATTCAAATCGCTCTGCGTCCGTAGTCCGTGCTTCGTTCGTCCGTGCTCCGTGGTCCGGGATCTTTCTCAAAGTTTATATGTAGGTTCCGACAGGCAGCCATATTTGATTTTGACATT
>NW_018459867.1:0-469 GCF_002113885.1 Mizuhopecten yessoensis
TTGTGAATGAGAACAAGTTTTGGGCACACTGTTGTGAATGAGTACGAGCTTTGGTCACACAGTTGTTAAAGAGTACAAGCTTTGGTCACATAGTTGTGAATGACTACAAGCTTTGGTGACAATGTTGTGAATGAGTACAAGCTTTGGTCACACTGTTGTGAATAAGTACATACTTTAGGCACACTGTTGTGAATTAGTACAAACTCTGGTCACACTGTTGTGAGTGAGTACAACTTTGGTCACACTGTTGTGAATGAGTACAAACTTTGGTTACACTGTTGTGAATGAGTACAAGCTTTGGTCACACTATTGTGAGTGAGTACAATATTTGGCCACACTGTTGTGAATGAGGTTAAGATTTGGTCACACCGTTGTGAGTGAGTAAAAGCTTTGGTCAAACTGTTTTGAATGAGTAGAAGCGTTCGCCACACCGTTGTGAGTGAGTACAATATTTGGTTCCACTGTTGTG
>NW_018459868.1:0-469 GCF_002113885.1 Mizuhopecten yessoensis
AACAAACACTTAGGCAGACAAAGTAACCCTCACAGCATATAACAATATATATAAACAAAGACTTAGGCAGACAAAGTAACTCTCACAGCATATAACAAAAAATATAAACAAAGACTTAGGCAGACAAAGTTAGCCTCACAACATATAACACAAAATATAAACAAAGACTAGGTCAGACAAAATAACCCTCAGAGCATATATCAATACCTATAAACAAAGACTTAGGCAGACAAAGCAACCCTCACAGCATATACCAATATATATAAACAAGGACTTATTTATTCAATGTAACCCTCACAGCATATAACAATATAAATGAACAAAGACTTGGGCAGACAAAGAAAGTCTTACAGCATATACCAATATATATAAACAAAGACTTGGGCAGACAAAATAAGCCTCACAGCATGTACCAATATATATATAAAAAAAACACTTAGGCAGACAAAGTAAGCCTCACAGCATATAA
>NW_018459869.1:0-469 GCF_002113885.1 Mizuhopecten yessoensis
AATCGCAGTTCTCCAATCTTAAAGTCAGATATTGTTTGAAAATTTTGAAGTGTTGTCGCTATTGAAAGAATTTTTTGTTGTATATTTGAGTCCAATGTTGAGGATCAGAAATGATCCTGTTCTGGATTTTTTATTTTTATTTTTGTATTACAAACCACAATCTAATTGAAAATAAACATCAGACTTGTTATTCCGCTTCTCTACAATACACTTCAATATAGGTATTGGAGTGTATCGTAGAGGAACCAAATTACAAGTCTAATTTAAATTATATTGGTACAAACCATTATATCCACTATTTATAAGTTCCTTTGAATAAGCAAAATATAACACAGTGCTTGGCCAATGCCACTTTCATTTGCGAGGTGAGTAGTTGTGAATCCTCCAGGACTCTGAAGGGACCCACACTTTTGTCAATTGATTCTGATCTGGCAGCTGTTCTTTAATAGGAGGGTAAGCTTCAAGAAGT
>NW_018459870.1:0-469 GCF_002113885.1 Mizuhopecten yessoensis
ATTACAGGTTTTTAACAAATTCGACCCCTGTGACCTTGAATATAACTCAAGTTCATTCATTCCAACAAACTAGGTAGTCCTTCATCCTAGCATGCAACAGACCCAATATCAGTACCCTGGGCCTTTTGGTTATTGAGAAGTTGTTTGAAGATTTTAACATATTTGAACCCTGTCACCTTGAAAGTGTGTCAAGGTCATTCATTTACTAGTACACCTAAAGATCCATTGGATAAAATAATAATACCCTACTCATAACAGTTCTAATGTACATACCATCTCCTATCTGTAGCAGGACTGGACTGGGTCGATTGCCGGCGACCAGGTAGATCAATTGGCAGAGCATCTGTCTAGAGTTCGGAAAGTCCCGGGTTCGAACCCTGGTCGGTCTGGCTGTGCATTTTTCCTTTCCTGTTACATATCTAATCACCATTGTCCCACTATCCAGTCATCAATAATCTTGTTGTCATAT
>NW_018459871.1:0-469 GCF_002113885.1 Mizuhopecten yessoensis
TACACCGACTAGAACAAGCCCCATACTCTTCTCCAGAGTAATACTTCGACTAGAACATACACCGACTAGGACAAACCCCATACTCTTCTGCAGAGTAATACACCGACTAGAACAAGCCCCATACTCTTCGCCAGAGTAATACACCGACTAGAACAAGCCCCATACCCTTCTCCAGAGTAATACACCGACTAGAACAAGCCCCATACCCTTCTCCAGAGTAATACTTCGACTAGAACATACCCCGACTAGGACAAACCCCATACTCTTCTGCAGAATAATACACCGACTAGAACAAGCCCCATACCCTTCTCCAGAGTAATACACCGACTAGAACATACACCGACTAGGACAAGCCCCATACTCTTCTCCAGAGTAATATACCGACTAGAAGATACACCGACTAGAACCAGCCCCATACTCTTCCCCAGAGTAATACGACGACGAGAACATAAACCGACTAGAACAAGCC
>NW_018459872.1:0-469 GCF_002113885.1 Mizuhopecten yessoensis
AAAGTAGTTGTATTTAGAAACGGTGGTCGTATACGAGATAGAGAACGATGGATGTATAATGGTTTGGAGGTGGAAATTGTAGATGTTTTCAGCTACCTAGGAGTAAAACTTAAATTCAATAATAAATTTAATCATGTACAGAAACAGTTATCTGACCAAGGAAGAAAGGCCATGTATGCTCTTTTTTCAAGCTCTTCTAACTTGAGCCTAAACTGTACAACGTTATTGCATTTATTTGATACGTATGTTTGTAGTATATTGCATTACGCATGTGAAGTATGGGGATCTACAAAAGGTACGGATATTGAGAGGTTACACCTACACTTTTGTAAGAAGATTTTAAAAGTTAAGAAGTCGACTTGCAATGCAATGGTTTATTTTGAATAAGGTCGACATCCTTTGGAATATAAAAAAAAATTTAGAGTGATAAAATATTGGTCAAAACTAATGGATTCGAAAAATTGTATTT
>NW_018459873.1:0-469 GCF_002113885.1 Mizuhopecten yessoensis
GCTTATGAGCCGTAAGGCTTCAAGTTGAATAAACAATACAATAAATACTAGGCAAAACATTGAAGTGCACTCTATTTAACTCTAGTGTTAACTCCAGCCCAGGGCACTACGATGATCAAGTTCAATAGACTGAAGTACATATATTTCAATAATTATTTATTACATACACACACACCCTACAAACACCCCGGGTCTACGATGTTCCCCACAACAAAAGTTAATTGCTCCTAATTGACAATCACCACCAACTGACCATTCACCTGTGGTCACATGGGCAACACATAGGCAGAACACATTGTGTGAAGGCAATAAAACCTGCCCATCATCTGTTAAGTGGATACACTGGCAAGTCAGTACAGGCGTACAAGTACAATTATTTATACACATATGGGACATCCACCATGGCAAGCTGGTAAGACAAATGATTAAATAAAACAAGGACACCAAATCTGAATTGAATATGGCCGTT
>NW_018459874.1:0-469 GCF_002113885.1 Mizuhopecten yessoensis
TGTACAGTATGACAATAAAAGGACGGGACAGTACAGTGTGGCAATAAGAGGACGGGACTGTGCAGTATGACAATTAAATGACGGGACTGTACATTATGACAATTACAGAACGGGACAGTACAGTTTGGCAATTACAGGACGGGACTGTACAGTATGACAATTACAGGACGGGATAGTACATTATGTGTGTTTCTAGTGTTTATTAGGAACTGTGGCAATTGCATGGCGGGACTGCACAGTGTGACAATTACAGGACGGGACAGTACAGTGTGGCAATTACAGGACGTTACTATACACTGTGACAATTACATGGAGGGACTGTACAGTGTGACAATTACAGGACAGGACAGTACGGTGTGGCAATTAGAGGACGGGACTATGCAGTGTGACAATTACAGGACGGGGCTGTACAGTGTGACAATTCGAGGACGGGACTGTACACTGCAACAATTACATGGCGGGACTGTAC
>NW_018459875.1:0-469 GCF_002113885.1 Mizuhopecten yessoensis
TTTAGATCTCGAAAAAGCCTACGACCTCATTTGGCATGACGGATTACTAGTTTCTCTTAAAAAACATGGCATAATAGGCAATATGTTCAAGTTCATTTCAAGTTTTCTTAAAAACCGTAAAATTCAAGTAAGAATACATGACACACTATCCGATCAATACGAACTAGAAAACGGTGTTGCACAAGGAAGCGTAATTTCGCCAACATTATTTAACATTTATATAAACTCGTTAACTGATACTCTTTATAATCAAACAAACCTAGCTCAATTTGCTGACGACGGATGTATTTGGAGTACCGGGAAAAAAAAAAGGTTCCTGACTAAACACATACAAAAAACCTTAACAGCAATAGACGAGTGGGCCAATAAATGGGGATTTAAACCATCCAAACAAAAGACCGTTGCTATGTACTTCACAAAGTCGAAGAAACTTCCAGAATTATATTTAGGCCAAACTAAATTAAAATTT
>NW_018459876.1:0-469 GCF_002113885.1 Mizuhopecten yessoensis
TTATTCAGAAGAAGTTGTTTAAAGGTTTTAAACATATTTGACCCAGTGACCTTGAAAATGGTCGAAATTCATTCATTTGAACAAAATTGGTAGCCCTTAATCACAGCATGCTACTGGCCAAATATCGTAACCCTATGCCTCTGAGTTATTCAAAAGAAGTTGTTTAAAGGTTTTAAACATATTTGACCCCTATGACCTTGAAAATAAGTAAAGGTCATTCATTTGAACAAACTTGGTAGCCCGTCATCCTGGCATGTCACTGGCGAAATATCATTATCCTAGGCTTCTTAGTTATTCAGAAGAAGTTGTTTAAAGATTTGTAAAGACAATTGACCCCTGTGACCTTGAAAATGGACGAAGGTCATTGATTTTAACAAACTTGGTAGCCTTTTATCACAGCATGCTACTGGTCAAATATCGTAAACCTATGCCTCTTAGTTATTCAAAAGAAGTTGTTTAAAGGTTTTTA
>NW_018459877.1:0-469 GCF_002113885.1 Mizuhopecten yessoensis
TTAACAGTTTGTATATGTTAGAAAGTAATGAGTTTCCCCTTTTTTTATTGAAATAACAGTAAAGTAATAATATTTGATATTCGGCTTCATGTCTTCCAAAGCATTTATTATTTCAAATTATCTGCCAAAAAGAAATGCAATGGTTAGAAAGTAAATATTAGTCATGCCTTGCTAAGCACGTATATGCACTGCCATGTTGTTTTGTGATCTGAATAGGGGGAACCTTTCTGGCAGGTAACAAGTTTAACTGGCGGTTCTGCGTGCTCAATAAAGGGCATCCATTTTACTTTTGAACCAATTGTATGCTTCGTATTGCATATATATAAAGAATAAGTATGGATTGACACACATTAAATGGTTTTGGTATAATGTAGAGTACAAATAGCCTATTTATTGTTTTCTGTCAATAAAGAGACGATGCTTTGACCATTTAGACGATGCTGTTTGAGTGGCGGTACTACAGCGGGTA
>NW_018459878.1:0-469 GCF_002113885.1 Mizuhopecten yessoensis
GGTTATTGAGAAGAAGCTGTTTTGAAGATTTTAAGACATTTGACCTTTGTCACCTTGAAAGTGGGTCAAAGTCATTCATTTGAACAAATTTGGTAGCGCTTCATCCAAGCATGCTACAGGTTCAAAATCAGTACCCTGGGCCTTTTAGTTATTGAGAAGAAACTGGTTTAAAGATTTTAAGACATTTGACCCCTGTCACCTTGAAAGTGGGTCAAGGTCATTCATTCATTTGAACAAACTTGGTGGCGCTTCATCCAAGCATGCTACAGGTCCAATATCAGTACCCTGGGCCTTTTAGTTATTGAGAAGAAACTGNAGACATTTGACCCCTGTCACCTTGTAAGTGGGTCAAGGTCATTCATTTTAAAAAATTGATAGTCCTTTATCCCAGCATACTCCAGGCCCAATTTCAGTACCCTGGGCTTTCTGATTATTGAAAAGTGGTTTGAAGATTTTATGACATTTGACC
>NW_018459879.1:0-469 GCF_002113885.1 Mizuhopecten yessoensis
CAATATTTTACTTTAAACAACTTCTCCTCAATAACCAAAAGGCCTCGGGTTATGACATTTGGCCAGTAGCATGCTACCAAGTTTGTTCAAGTGAATGACCTTGACCCTCTTTCAAGGTCACATGGGTCAAATGTCTTAAAATCTTCAAACGACTTCTTCTCAATAACCGAAAGGCCCAGGGTACTGATAATTGGGCCTGTAGCATGCTGGGATGAAGGACTACCAAGTTGGTTCAAATGAATGACCTTGACCCTCTTTCAAGGTCACATGGGTCAAATGTCTTAAAATCTTCAAACGACTTCTTCTCAATAACCGAAAGGCCCAGGGTACTGATAATTNAATGAAGGGCTACCAAGTGTGTCAAATGAATTACCTTGACTCGCTTTCAACCTTATGTCCTTGTTCAACATTCAAGGTGATTCATGTGTCATATGTTTAAATCTTTTAATAGGTTCTTATGAGTCAAACA
>NW_018459880.1:0-469 GCF_002113885.1 Mizuhopecten yessoensis
GCTTACAGTCACTTAGACTGTAGTCACTTAGTCTACAATCTCTAAATCTAGAGTATCTTAGTCTACAATCTCTCAGCTTACAGTCACTTAGTCTGTAGTCACTTAGTCTACAATCTCCAAATCTACAGTATCTTAGTCCACAATCTCTCAGCTTACAGTCACTTAGACTGTAGTCACTTAGTCTACAATCTCTAAGTCTACAATATCTTAGTCGCGGTCACTTAGACTAGTAACATAGTCTACAATCTCTAAATCTACAGTATCTTAGTCTACAATCTCTCAGCTTACAGTCACTTAGACTATAGTCACTTAGTCTACATTATCCAAGTCTACAATATCTTAGTTGCGGTCACTTAGACTGTAGACACTTAGACTGTAGTCACTTAAACTGTAGTCACTTAGACTGTAGTCAGTTAGTCTACATTCTCTAAATCTAAAGTATCTTAGTCTACAGTCTCTTAGCTTACAG
>NW_018459881.1:0-469 GCF_002113885.1 Mizuhopecten yessoensis
TAATGTAAATAAAACAGTTTAAAAAACCGTGAAGATTATGTTCAGAATTGTGTAAGTCTATGAATTGAAAAATGCATGTCCTTGGTTCAAGGGTATATTTCCTGTTTCCCCAGAGGACGGCTACTTCGGGACGAAAAATATTAAGGGCTATGAAAAGAAAGGGAAGTAAACTTTACACAAGCCTGAAAATAGGCCGAAATGAACAAAAGACACAGCCTAATGATTGATGTAACAAAGCAAAAATAAAGTATATGCGGTGGTCATATTGATGTATCATATCAATACACCGGGTGCGTGTGTGAAAATAAACTCGGTAAATAGCAAATGTAATCCGCTGTTATACATGTAGCTTTAAAAGTGTCAATAGCTGTCACAACTTTACAGTGTCACAATGTAAAGGACTCGGAAAACAAATTTTATAAGAAGGACAAATGAAATGACAGATGAAAAAGAAACTATCATTATATAT
>NW_018459882.1:0-469 GCF_002113885.1 Mizuhopecten yessoensis
AAGTTAATACAAGTTTGTTTTAATCATTGAATTTCGAGCCTAAAAGGGAAAAAAATAAAATCAACAAATTGCACAGAATCTTTTAAGATGAATGGTAAGCTCAAATCTTGCTAAACTGCACAATATCAATGAAAAGATATTTTCTAAATGAGGTACGTTGGTTTTTGAATTTGCATGTATATGATAAAACCTCCTTATGATAACTAAGTTTTTAAATACCTGATTCAGGTGTCAAAGAAAGTTCAGGTATGATGTTCCTCATTGTAGGCGATGAATTATTATTGTTCCTCCTAGGGGACAACGAAGTGAGCCTCCTTACAAAAGGTGGTGTTATCTCTCTTTCAACCTTTGGTGGTGGTGTAGGAGGAGCGAGAGCTGTTTGGGAGAAATAAATATATCATACACACATTAGCAAAATATTTACAGATGTAATTCCATTGGATTTTTGAAACTGAATTGCTTCCCTGTG
>NW_018459883.1:0-469 GCF_002113885.1 Mizuhopecten yessoensis
TATATTGGCAAAGTGATTTTTTCTAGTTTATTTATCTATTTTCTAGCTCATTAAATTTTCTTAGAATCATCAATGCAGTGTTTTTAAACAATTTCTAGCAACGGTGTTTTTATGAATTGTTGTTTTCTGTTAATTCCCGAAAAGTCATCAACCAATTTTAAAAATATCATGGCGGTGTGCTGTTCATTTTCTTAAAAAATAGCTATCTTAATGAACTGTACGCATGTCATCAAATGATTCTGATACTAAGATCGGGCTCTGCACAAAAATATGCACAAGATAAGAAAACTTACCCGCAGGTTCCACTGTGATACTTATAACTTCGCTATTCTTAACAGAGTTAAAGATATCCTTTGTTGCCACACATTTCATTTCGGTCCCGTTCTGATTATTTTCAGCAAGGAACGTATATGCTTTTGTCACATAACGGTGGCACACGTCAACGACGTCATCGAGGATAGCGGAAGGA
>NW_018459884.1:0-469 GCF_002113885.1 Mizuhopecten yessoensis
CATGTCCCTAGCCTGCTGTCTGTGTCCCATCATGTCCCTAGCCTCTTGTATATGTCCTAGCATGTCCCCGACACCCTGTTTATGTCCTATTATGTCCCCAGCCTCCTGTTTGTTTCCTGTCATGTCCCCAGCCTGCTGTCTGTGTTCTATCATGTCCTAAACCCCCTGACACAGGTAAAAATAAGTGCATCATTCTCAGTAATGTCTAGTCCTGGCTGTACATTTTAAACCATTAAAGTATCGTGAAGAAACGTGAATTATATCTTCATCATCACAGATGATGTGCAGCGCATAGTCATTAGGTCACCATGACTTTTACCTCAAAGTCGATGGTCAAATTAGATATAACTTTCCAGTTGTAATTTTGGTTTTATTTCACTTTGTTTGTATATTTTTATTTTGCAAGGAAAGGGGAAAGAATATCTAAGCATTAAACAGCATTCTGTTCCGTGTTATGGTCCTATAACAC
>NW_018459885.1:0-469 GCF_002113885.1 Mizuhopecten yessoensis
TTTATATACGGTTTCCTAATTAAACTTATCAACTTGCTTTTCTATAAAATACCTACATTTACAAGATAATCTGTCTCTATATAGATAAACATAGCCACATATACATGTACCAGCACCGTACGTTTTCTAACTCGGGGCACTTACTTGCCCCGCCAAGGTTTGAATATCCAGCTGAAGGGAAGATGTAGACTACAACGAATGCAAATAACAAATACTTAACTTCCAGTTGTGTTTTAGTAACAGTCATACGGTATCATATATCGGCATTGTATGCCAGTCACAGGGCGACAGGTAAAACTCTGGTCACTCATCAAAATGCTATTTACATATATCGTAACCTTGGAGACTTAACGATCTTAATGTGCTGTAATCTTGAGAAATTAACATAAACAGTGTTCCGTATTCCATACGAGCCTTCCGGATTATTTCATTCCGTAATATTGACCAACCAATTGTACCAAATCGCACA
>NW_018459886.1:0-469 GCF_002113885.1 Mizuhopecten yessoensis
AAATGCTAGCTCTTCCATAAATTAGCCATTTGTATTAATGTGGTGAAAAGTTCCCTACAGCAATCTAAATATAAGAATAAAGGGAAATGGGGAAATTGAACATGAGACACAAACTCTTTATAAAACAAAAACAAACACAAAAAAAACACCCCATAGTCACAACTGTGGCCTTCAATAATGGGAGTTTGACATCAGATCCTAGTCATTCTTCTTTCTCGATAAAATTAACAAGCGATGTAAATTTCTTGTTCGCTAAACGTACATGTAGATCATTTAACAGTAATTTTAACCCCGAGTTTCTGACATGTGCTAATTGTAAATGAAATGGAGCGACACCATTTCTGGCTAACTTTGCCACTGCTACTGCTGTTATACATTTTTGTTGCAACATTTCATTATATTTCATCTTCACTATGTGGAAACTAATGTGGAACAGATCTTCATCTTTGACCTCCTTCTTTAACTTTTC